>NC_134353.1:863687674-863987674 GCF_048569485.1 Anomaloglossus baeobatrachus | reverse complement strand
CCCTGCTTTTTAGAGACTAGTTACAGGTTTTGGACTGGAGTCTCTCTTTTCCGTCTTGACTCCTCATTTAAACAAAATTTCCTTTCTTTTGTTTATCTTAAGTTAATGTCAGTTTTGTTGCCAGCAACTCTTAGCAGTGCAGGTCAGCTGTAGATGCTTTGAGTGCTTTGAGCCCATGCCTCTTTAGGTTAAAATAGTGAGGTTTTCCCAGCAGTTCTTGCAGTTGATAGAATTAATTTTATTCTGGCCACCCTGGTGGAAGGAGCTGCAGGGGAATTGTCCTGTGCCCATCCAACTTCTACTTTGGGGTCTGTCTGCAGCCGTAGATTTTGGTGTTCGTATCCCTCTGTTTATTCCTCTGTCTGTCTTTCCTTTTCCCTCCGTATTTATTAGTGCAGTGGTTGGACTAGTGTCTCCCGATGGCCATCTCACTAGTCAGGGGTGTTTGCAGGGCTAGTGAGGGATTAGGTATCCGGCTTGGTGATGGGTTGAAACACACCTTATAGGGATGCCAGAGAGTTCAGGTAACAGCTTGAGGTGAGTTCAGGAGATGTCTTCTTACCCCTCTCCATAGCCGTAGGGCCCACCGTTGTAAAAAGTGTCCCCACTTTGTGGTTTTTTGTACTGCGTCAGATGCCCATCGGTCTAAATGCGGTGCATATGGACTTTTCCTACTCCGTGCGTGACAGCCAGACTGCCGTGCACCTAATATTGTAGTCCGCACAATGAGTAGTCCTGCTGCTTAAACAAGCATACTAGGAATATAACAGATTAGACCTTAATATAGAAGAGCTAATAATTTCTATATTTCTATATTTTAAGAAATTAGGCCTAATTCAATTTGAACCTCACTGGTGATCCCGTAACCTGACCTTTGGGTCAGATCAGGACAGCTATGACAACCTTGACAAGAAAGGCATCCCTGAATTCTATGTTTTAACCATTGCAGGATGTTGTCTTCAGCATACATAGCAAAAACTTGTTGACATATTCCCTGTAGCTTTACACTATCCTGGTTTTGGAGGGCTGGGGGGGGGCAAAATAATTAACAGGAGTTTTTCTTTAGAAAGAGTTCCCATATGATCTTGCTAAAGTTGACTTCAGTTGGAAGATATTAAAACTTTGGTAAAAGTTTTTATCTTATACCTTTTGAGTTGACCATAAAAAAAAGTTTTAGTTCTGCATATGACAAACCTTCCTGCGCAGTAGCACCTCAGTGTTGCCATCAGGACGCTGAATGACATAACCAAAGATAATTTGAATTTTTAACAGCAATTGTTAAAAAATTATAATAAATCCTGTGTGTTCTGAAGTCCGGTTTCTTTATAACATGTATCTGCCTCAATGTAAGAATCTCCTTTGTGCTGTCAGGTGTCGCCGGCTTTGTGGCCCCCCTCCCAGGGGGTCTGCAGCTTGTATTTTTTTTAAAAAAAAATTCTATTATTTCTTCTTTATGTTCCTGAATGAATGAGATGTCAAAGCTTCAATGCCGGTCGGTTGTAGTGGTTGATCCTATTACTAAGTTAATTAATATTATATAGTATTTAATAATGAAATCTTTCTCCACAAGAGAAGTCGGCTGTGATTGACAAGTATTCATGACATGCCTGGATAGTAATGGATACACGCGCACATCCTCCCGTCCCTGTGTTTATTGACTTTCTATAGAAGATAAAGAAGATAAAAAATAAATACTTTGAATATATTACTTTGTAGATTTCCCTTGGACTGAAAGGAATGTACAAATAAGAGAGCTGGTCCCCAAGCAGAAGACTGATGTACAATCCTTACATCTTCTGGACAGCTTTATGCTCTGCTGAGCAGCGACAGCACAGTGCCACCGAAGCTTCCCTGCGCATTAGCCTTTATAACATGATGTGAATGCTAAAAAAAAAAGCAGCACATGCATTATGAATGAGCGATGTTCTAAGCTTTCGTGAGGGGGCTTCCAATCTAACGTGACCCTGTAAATCGAGCCAGGTGTCCAAATGCATTAGTATCAGCATTTAACAGTTATAGTGAAGCTGTCAAAATTAATCAACATTTTTTTGATGCAATAATGGTTAAAAATAACCATTTGTTTGTCATGGAAATGCTATTTACAACAAAAATGACAGATGCAGAACACTGGGATGAGAATCCTTAAAGTGAATGTCTTTAGTTATTGCTGAGGGCCTGATTACTTCTGCTTCCACTCCACTGTTGTCAGTGGGATGATCGGAGATAATTTAATGGAGCGTTTAGCTTTCTCCAGCAGTCCAAATAATATTTAAGTGACTGGAGATCAAGCATGCACACTTCAAGACAGAATTACAAAGCCACATCTTCCAGTTTGTAGAATGCCGATTTTTGGGTCACTGAGACTCCAGTGATTAAGGTTAAAGCAATAAGCATACTGTCATGATTGTAGCTTGACTCTAACGGGGTTAACGCAGATGGGAGGAGTCTGTTCTGTTGTAAATCGTTCCGGGACTTACGCTGCTTTATTATGGTGTGGAGACCTCCGAGACACCATCAGTAATAGTTCCTGATCTGCAGCATGCACAACTGGTTCTCGTGAGTTAGCCCAGATCCATCCCGATACTCAGCTTACCTCTCCCTAACCTCTGTTTTCCTTGTACTATTTGTCTGCCCTGTCTCCCACACCCCGATCCTGTTCTGTGTCTCAGTCCCCACCCCCCTCTTTTGTAGTTACTTGCTCTCCCGGCCTCTGACTCCGGTAACGTTTCCTGACCATGGCTTTACGTCCCTTTTTGGCTTCTGACGTGACCTCTTGGCTCCTGACCCTCGTGCTTCCACCTGTTTATGGCTTGCTCACTCCCTTGTTCAGACGTTACTTCCTGGTTAAGACACGCTGGCTGATTACCCTTTCACTGGTGCATGTGCCCCCTTGTGGGCTTTAGTCTAACTGCTCTTTGGACTTCTATCTCTATTCTGCTTCTGTGCCACCTGGTAGAAGCCTGACACATATTATCCAGTATCATAAAGATAATAGACAACTTAATTTTTGGGAGGTATAAACCTTTAACACTCTTTTACTTTATAATTTTGTTACATTATTTTTTTTAATAAATTGTTGTAGAAGTTGGAAAACTATTTATAGCCACTGTATAAATTAGTAAATACTGTCTGCCTGCAACCACCACTAGGGGGAGGTAAGGATGCTACTATACACTATATGCAGTTGGCTCCTAAGCTCCCTCTAGTGGTAGCAAATTTATGCAATACTAGCTGTACTACCCGGCTTTGCCCGGGTTAATAACTGTTGTTTCCCTGTCTGTCTATCTCTCTTTCCCTGTCTGTCTATCTATCTCTGTCACTTTCCCTGTCTGTCTCTTTCCCTGTCTGTCTCTTTCCCTCTCTTTCCCTGTCTGTCTCTTTCCCTCTTTCCCTCTGTCTCTTTCCCTGTGTCTGTCTCTTTGTCTGTCTCTTACCCTGTCTGTCTCTTTCCCTCTCTTTTCCTGTCTGTCTGTTTCCCTGTGTCTGTCTCTTTGTCTGTGTCTGTCTCTTTACCTGTCTGTGTCTGTCTCTTAACCTGTCTCTCTCTTTCCCTCTCTTTCCCTGTCTCTTTCCCTGTCAGACTGTCTCTTTGTCTGTGTCTGTCTCTTTGTGTCTGTCTCTTACCCTGTCTATGTCTGTTTCTTACCCTGTCTGTGTCTGGCTCTTTCCCTGTCTGTATCTGTATCTTTCCCTGGCTGCATTGTGACATGCCAACATTCCATTTAAGGGTGTGGCTGCGCATTCTTCTGAAGTTCTGGCTGCACTGTGACCCCCAGCTCCATTCGCTTTAATGGAGGCAGGTTTTTTGGTGAATAACTGTAAAGCGGGGGGTTAAAATTTCCTCTCAAAACATAGCCTATGACGCTCTCGGGGTCCAGAAGTGTGAGTGTGCAAAATTTTGTGGCTGTAGCTGCGACGGTGTGGATGCCAATCCCGGACACACACACACACACACACACACACACACACACACACACACACACACACACACACACACACACACACACACACACACATACCCACATTCAGCTTTATATATTAGATATTTAGAACTCTGTATAAGAAAAGGAGCTCCAATCACTATAAACATACTTAAAAACAACATATTATGTGCTCTTAATAATGGATTTTATTACAAAAGGAATAATAATGACAGTTTTAATTTTTTTTATACTCTACAAATATCAATGTTATATTATTGAATTTTCTCAGATTCAGTTCCTGTGATGCCATACCCTTCTCCATTAAATCATCATCCATAAGGTTGGTCTGACAATGTGGAATAAGGTCACCACACCAGTTTGAGTAGCAGAATGCAGGTAAACTAGTATTAATTGTGCTCCTTCTGGAAACTTGCCCAAGATGATTCATGTTACCAGCTCCGCAATCTGTCAGCTCTCCCGATATGTCTTTTTTAGAAAATTCCTGTAATCCCCATGTGATAATTATTCTTGATCATCGTTTCTTATAAAATACTAGTTTCTCTGTCAAAGGAAGGTGTGTGTCTAACACTGTCAGAGCTAATTGAACAGTCTCATTGTTTGTAGGGACATACCCATAACTGGCAAAACTCGGTTCCTAAATCATTTACATATTTCTGAGAGTAATAACAGAGGAACAACATAACATAGACTTCTAAGAAAAGATCATTCAGAATATGTATTGTATAATGAAAATAAAAATTACTAATACAGATGTGACAGTGGGGAGATAATGCCTGCAGTGTCACCTTCCATCCAACAGGGGAGTCTCTGCACAGGCTGGACAAAAGACTCTGTGTGGTCAAGTACAAGACAGTGTGTGGACCAGGCATGCAGAGTGCAGATGTGCTGTGAACTGCTCTCTGCTCGTTTATCGAGAGTACTGGATCTGGTTGCGAGATAGAGATTATCTGATGAGCGTGTGAGAGGTTCGAGTGCCACATCGGGAAAGCGGGCATTTGCTTTCGGACTGAGAACTGAAATCCAGAAGGAATCTTCGGGCACGAAAACCTTTGTTGATCCTGTTTCTATGTTTATTTTTTCAGATTTTCATTTGCCACCAAAGATACAAATACTTCATTTAAATCTACCGATACCCTCTCCCATTCCATTATACCTGTAGTGGCTGAGTGGAGCTGAAAGTCCTGAGCTCAGGCCCCTTGTGGATATTTTTGGTAGAGATACAGATATTCCATTTAAATTTACAAATACTCTTTCCCATCCCATTATACTTGTTCCAGATGAGTGGAACTGTAAGTCCTGAGGTCAGACCCCGCTGGACATTTTGGGTGGGAAGTGTGCACACATATGCTAGCAGTTGGCACCAACCTAGGTTAAATAGGCTGCAGCCATTTACACAGGAATTTAACTTGTTCTCATGGTACACTGCAGTTGCTGTTAAGGTCTGGCACCCCGGTACCCTGTTACTGTGTGTGTGTGTGTGTGTGTGGTACAGGGGAGAGGGAGGTTCACATTGTAGTTAAGTTTGTAAGCCATTGTGCTGACCCACCGACAGGTCCTTCTGTACACTCATTGATTTTCATCGCTGCCCCCTTGCACTAGGCAGAGCGCATGTTGTGTAAATTTGTCCTGAGATCTCCGGATACATTGGAACGTGTTGCTGGGACAGCACAGTGGACTCCTTCTTTACTGGCCGGGTGTATGTTATATTTCCTTCATGGTTATTTTCATGATTTACTTTGTACAACTTATTTCAATCCACTTTGATGATAAAAACCCAGTTCCACAACATTGGTCTCATTCCAGGTCTCTGGCACGCTGTATTATGATAGGAACCTGCAGTAGAGTCTCTTAAATTATTTTACTTGACTAAGAATAGCTGACCTTTGGTCTCTATACCCCCTAATAACCCCACTCCTTCCACTTATTTTACTTTATCCCTTCCCTTCTCTTTAATGATAATAACAGACTTGGACTTGGATGATATGGCCACCACGGTCTGTATTAAATAATATTGACATTAACCATATTGATATATAAGTAACATATTATCAAAATTGACCTAAATATGAGGAAAAAGGTCTTCGGAAGCTAACCAATAAAACCTGGCACCATCAGCTTCTCCTTTTAATCCTCAATCACAACATATTTATTGGGGGCCTTCCTTCTGAATGGTGATGAACACATTTGCCCTCTGACACCTTGGCCCAGTAAAGACCTCAGTATTCCTGATTATCTACAAAAGGAGGTGCGTGACCCTATTAAAACAGGTACCTTCCCCCCTTTTCCATAACACCAATTGGTTTTTCAAAGATCCGATCCCGCCAGCTCCCATGACACAGTGCCTGAGCCTGAAAAGCCGCACCAAACCCATATTAGGGTCTTAACCTTTATAATCCTTGCATTAAAGGGAATCTGTCACCAGGTTTTTGCCACCTAATCCGAGAGCAACATAACGTAGGGGCAGAGATCCTGATTTCAGCGATGTGTAGTTTTGATAAAATCACTGATTAATCAGCAGTAGATTCTCATTAGAGGACAACTTGGTGTGCTGCCATGTAGTCCAGCGTATTCATGAGCTCTGTATAACTGCTAGATCTGTATCAGAGAAAACATTGATTTTATCAAAATGACAGCAAACTGCCCAGTAAGTGATACATCGTTGGAATCAGGGTATCTGTCTCTACATTATGCTGCTCTCAGATGGGGGAGCAAAAGCCTGGTGACATATTCCCTTTAAATCAGCCTTATTGGAGGGAAGATGAGATGCTGACCAACCAATGGACTGCCCCTGCACAGCACAGGGGGCCCTATATACCTCAGTTCCTGCTACCAAACAGGTATGGCCATGATCACTCCTCTGACACATGTCTCCCTCCCACACCCTACTAGTAACATTGCCTCCTACTTCTTGCAAAACGCCATTTTTAAAATCCCTAATAGCTTATGTGACAAAAATTGAAATCTATTGTTCTTACTCCCACTTTGCCTTGTCTCTCTTCACTGCTACAGTCTTTGTTGATTGGCTGCAGTAGTGATATCTCATGACATTACTGCAGACAATCATTGAGCTCATCTTCTTGTGCCTTTTTTTACTTTTATGCTTATACAGAGCCACTATATTTCACAGCGCTTTACAGACGTGATCATTACTGTCCCTATCTGGGTTTACATTACAAATTCCCTGTGTTTGGAGTGATGGAGGAAGCTAGCATACCCCAAGGAAACCCACGCAAACACGGGGACATGTCTATGTAGGCCTCATTCAGACGTCAGGGATATTTGTTGGCTGAGTTTCATCAGTGTTTATTATCAGAGCTTCATCAAAGTTTTTTCTGTGTGTCAGTTTATTCTTGTCGTAGTACGCAAAAAAGGCTGATGGCTGCAGCCGATCGACAAACATCAGAGCAGCGGCAAGAGGCAGTGATAGACCTAGGGAAAGCTAAGTAAGAACTTGATTTTGGTTTTTGTGATACTGAAAGTCACGTTAGTCTTCCTGCATGTAGATGCCATGCCCCAGGCCCTTGGGATACTCGGTTCCGGACGGTGGATAAAGGGGATCACCATCACAGGTGGTCGTGCCCTGTTCCGTGGCCTCGGGGGTGCTCGGTAACAGGGTTATTTTGTATGTCACTCGTGACACCACTGGCGGGTTGCAATAATAAGATGTCCTGCCGCTGCTGTGGTTTTAGGGACAGATGGTATAGCAGCAAGTGTGTTCGCACCCTCCGCCAGTAGGGGCTTAAGTCCCATGTAGATGTGCTGCACCTTGAGGTGCGCCAGTAATAGACATGACACAGTTCTTGCAGATTAACCAGTATTTACTCACTGGATGTTGCAAGTGCAGTTTTGTACGGCTGGTCAACCGACTTTCCTTTGTCCCGGTGCTGACTTGAGACCCAGTTGAGCCCTCCGTGCATATGCAGAGCTGATGGTCCCCTTGCCTGAAGCTGTTGGTGACCTGCGGCGCTCCGCTCCTTTGTTTTTCCAGGCCCAGTATGACAGGCCTCGCGGTCCCTTGTGGGGTAGGTTACTTCTCAGTGCCCTCTCCCAGGTCCTATATATGAGGCTGTGTCCCTGAGCCTATGGGTGGTGTGGTACCCTGGAAGTCACCACACATGGCTGGATCAGCAGACTGCCTGGAGCTGTCGTCTACACTGGGGTCCAGTACCCCGTCGTGCGTAGTACCTGGGATCTTCTGTCTACCCTCAGGCTACCAGTACACTAATTGGACAAATCGTCCCAGGAATATTATTATATAGTAATTAGTTCAATTATTCCAATTTTTTGATTTTTTTATTTTGTATAAATCAAAACTACATACCACCAACGTGCAGATATATCCATAAATAACTAGACCAGTGGTCGCATATATAAAATACACAGACAATATGTACGATAACCATATACAGTTGTCAAAAAAGTGAAGGTTCACAGAAAATGGGAATAGAGTCAGAGCCCAACTTATCCTTGGGACCATACAGACTGGTTCAGGCAGCGCCACACAGTATGGAAGTAAGGAAGATTTCAATCCTTATAAGTCCAAGGAAGTATATGGGGCAACTCTCCAGCAATTTCCTTTGTATTGGAGGTGAGCCTTCAAATTCATAGATTGGATAATCTCCACCTCAAACAGGTTATCTCCACCTCAACGCGTTTCCCCATACAACACAAACGTATGGTTCATCAGGAGGCTACAAGATAAACATACTAAATCAGCAACCACAACTTACAATAAAACAGACATTTTTAAACATAGACACCACATGTGATATGGAGCATTTGATAGAGTATAATAAAGTACTTGCCCAACGAGATATAGTTGTCAGATATGCAGGTTCATGGCGCCATCAGCAGGGATCCATAGTAGACAGACAATGCTGAAGATATAACACTACCATAGTCCAGGGCGAGGCGTCATGAAGCTGCATATCGGGATGGATTTAAATAGCCAGGAGCAGCTGGGTATAATCAATCAATTATGCAAATATAAGCCACTCAACAGGTGCAGATTGCCTAGTGTGGTGCGGGCGTAGTGAATAGACATAGTCTAATATAGGGCCGTCCCACATCCCCATTAGCATGATAGGGAAACTTGTCCCAAGTTTCCTAGGTAACAAGCAAACCTATACGGAGGCTCAGCGGTGCCACAACAAGCCGGTCAGTGCGCATGCCCGGGATCTCCCGGGCAACGCACACAAACATCCGGCAGCCCTCGCACCGCACATATCGCGTACGCCCAGAGGGAGGCCCAGCGGCGCCACATGCAACCGGTTAGTGCGCATGCCCGGGATATCCCTGGCAACGCGCATAAACAACTACCGGCCGTGTGACGCCACAACGCCTCCCATCGCGCATGCACAGACAAGTGTCCGGCAGAGCGCATAAACAGAGGGACCCGGCGGCGCCTCAATACATAACGCACAGGTCCGGGACCCCTAGGCAACGCGCATATAAATCTTAATGATGCGATAACGCCACCCCAACACTAGTACCACATACGTGGGACCCCCCATGTCAGAGCACCATCCATAAATAAAGATAAAAGTACCCTTCTAGACAAATTCATGCCATTAATCATACAAATTAATCGTGTCAGCCAATCGCTGTAATAATACTACAATCAGACCCTTCAATATATTTATTACTGGTAGTGGCAATTATTAACCACACATAATACAACAAGTTTACAGACAGGTGCAATGACAGTTGGAGTCCCCGCTTACAACACTTGGCACAAATATTAAATAGATAGAATACATAACACATAGTTCATAACACATCAGTGTACATAACTTGACCAATCGCCTATTTCCATTAGAAAATTAAACCCTAAACCCCGGCTAAGGCCATAATTATAGCTATATCCAGGTGTATCCTCCCCCCACACACATCACCAAAAAGGAGAAGAGGGGGGGGGGGGGCGTCTGGATTTTTTACACATATCTCAGAGCAAGCAATGTACATATATAGTAACCATCAATATGATTTTTTCTCAAACTGAGAAACTCTTCCAAAGTAGGGCATAAGGACTATCAAACAATTTAGGATTCCATAAACACTAAGTAGGGAGGAAGCAAGAAAAGGAAAGTTGTTCATTAAGCCCTCTCGGAGCCAATGAACCCATTTTGAAAATCCATGCCAATTCTCTTTGCAATACAACCCTATCGAAATCACCCCCCCTAGGGCTAGGCCTAACCACTTCCATATTTGTGCCAAGTGTTGTAAGCGGGGACTCCAACTGTCATTGCACCTGTCTGTAAACTTGTTGTATTATGTGTGGTTAATAATTGCCACTACCAGTAATAAATATATTGAAGGGTCTGATTGTAGTATTATTACAGCGATTGGCTGACACGATTAATTTGTATGATTAATGGCATGAATTTGTCTAGAAGGGTACTTTTATCTTTATTTATGGATGGTGCTCTGACACGGGGGGTCCCACGTATGTGGTACTAGTGTTGGGGTGGCGTTATCGCATCATTAAGATTTATATGCGCGTTGCCTAGGGGTCCCGGACCTGTGCGTTATGTATTGAGGCGCCGCCGGGTCCCTCTGTTTATGCGCTCTGCCGGACACTTGTCTGTGCATGCGCGATGGGAGGCGTTGTGGCGTCACACGGCCGGTAGTTGTTTATGCGCGTTGCCAGGGATATCCCGGGCATGCGCACTAACCGGTTGCATGTGGCGCCGCTGGGCCTCCCTCTGGGCGTACGCGATATGTGCGGTGCGAGGGCTGCCGGATGTTTGTGTGCGTTGCCCGGGAGATCCCGGGCATGCGCACTGACCGGCTTGTTGTGGCACCGCTGAGCCTCCGTATAGGTTTGCTTGTTACCTAGGAAACTTGGGACAAGTTTCCCTATCATGCTAATGGGGATGTGGGACGGCCCTATATTAGACTATGTCTATTCACTACGCCCGCACCACACTAGGCAATCTGCACCTGTTGAGTGGCTTATATTTGCATAATTGATTGATTATACCCAGCTGCTCCTGGCTATTTAAATCCATCCCGATATGCAGCTTCATGACGCCTCGCCCTGGACTATGGTAGTGTTATATCTTCAGCATTGTCTGTCTACTATGGATCCCTGCTGATGGCGCCATGAACCTGCATATCTGACAACTATATCTCGTTGGGCAAGTACTTTATTATACTCTATCAAATGCTCCATATCACATGTGGTGTCTATGTTTAAAAATGTCTGTTTTATTGTAAGTTGTGGTTGCTGATTTAGTATGTTTATCTTGTAGCCTCCTGATGAACCATACGTTTGTGTTGTATGGGGAAACGCGTTGAGGTGGAGATAACCTGTTTGAGGTGGAGATTATCCAATCTATGAATTTGAAGGCTCACCTCCAATACAAAGGAAATTGCTGGAGAGTTGCCCCATATACTTCCTTGGACTTATAAGGATTGAAATCTTCCTTACTTCCATACTGTGTGGCGCTGCCTGAACCAGTCTGTATGGTCCCAAGGATAAGTTGGGCTCTGACTCTATTCCCATTTTCTGTGAACCTTCACTTTTTTGACAACTGTATATGGTTATCGTACATATTGTCTGTGTATTTTATATATGCGACCACTGGTCTAGTTATTTATGGATATATCTGCACGTTGGTGGTATGTAGTTTTGATTTATACAAAATAAAAAAATCAAAAAATTGGAATAATTGAACTAATTACTATATAATAATATTCCTGGGACGATTTGTCCAATTAGTGTACTGGTACAATTATTCCAAAGTATGGCAGGATTCTTAACAGGACCTGTTAATACTGAGTCTTGGGCTGAGGAAGCCAGTCAGGTTTTCTCCACTGGAGAGTTTTCTACAGGGAGCTCAGGTTCTAGTTTGAAAGATTCTTTTAAAGATCTGTTGGCCAACTATAAAAATAATATACGCTCCTGGTGGGAAATTAAGGGGCTAGAAAACTATCTAAAGCATCAAATTGTTCCTAGGGGACTTAGGATTAATATTCAGCCATCCCCTAGAACTGCCTCTGATAGTTTTCTCATTCTTTGGCGTAAGGAATCTGTAGCCTCCTCCCTAAGGCTAATGAATCTATTGCTTGAGGAGGAAAAAAAGATTTTTGCGGAGTCCACCACTACATTAAACACTGGAATTGATAACATTCTACGCTTTAAGAGTGATCCAGATTTTATTAGAAGGGAGGGGTTGCTTCAGACCTCTATAGAACGGTTTCAAAACAACCTTAAGGAGAGGAAGCACTCTCAATTTGTTAGAGATTTAGCCGAATTTAAGGACGATAAGGCCTATCTACCTCCTAGCAGACAAACTTCAGTTGTGTCCTCCTCTGATGTGGACACGTCTGATTCTGAAAGACAACGGTCCGGTGCTAATCCCCCTGATTACAATCGTAATTCACACCCATGGGTTGGTCCGAGGAAATCAAGGAAGAGAAGGGAGGGTCAGTATGGTTATCGTGGGCCCCCACATGGGTCCTCTGGTCCTCCTGCCTCTTCTTCTTCCTCTTTTTTGGAGCAAAGACGAATGGGGGACTATTACCCTCATACGAGAGCGCATCAGGCCAGGGGAGGATTTTGAATTTATCTGATATCTCTCTCACACCTAATGATTATGCGGTCCTTTCTAGGGGTCTGGGCTTTATCCCTTCAAATCGGTTTGATTGTTTTGGGTGGATAAAGGACCTTGAGCTTTTTGGTAGAAAACTTAAGTGGAAGCTATTCTTTGAGCACAATACCCAGGAACAATGTAGGGCCTTGGGCATCTTGGAGGAAGATTATGAGTGTTTTCAGTCTCTTTCTGACCTTCTTAGGGATAGTACTAGAGGGAGAGGAGATGGTCCTTTCACTAATTTGAAGAGACCAAGTAAAAAGTCTCCACCAGTTCAAAGCTGTACAAGTGTTGATATTTTTCTTAAACTTGTACAGGATGATCTTCAAAAAATCCCTCAATCACTATATGGTCTGGAATCTAATCTGACTAAAGATGAGTTCCAGGCACTTGATCGGTTATCTAAGAATGATGAGATTATTGTAAAAAAGTCCGATAAGGGCGGAAACCTTGTAATTCTGAGTCATGTACAATATCTTGATATGTGTCACGCTCTACTTAATGATAGGGATACCTATGAACGGTTGCCTCATGACCCTACGTTAACATACACTAATGTTCTTCTATCGTTACTTGATGAGGCTAGGCATAGTAACCTGACATCAGTGAACGAACATGAGTTCTTGAGACCACACTGTCCAGTAGTTCCGGTATTCTATGCCCTTCCGAAGGTGCACAAGGGTCTTGTGCCTCTGAAGGGTAGGCCCATTGTTGCCGGCATTAACTCTATGTCTCAGAACATTGGCATCTATATAGATAAAATCTTACGCCCCTTTGTCACCTCCCTTCCCTCTTATGTTAGGGATACTCCACATCTATTGCAAATCCTGGAGGACGTCAATGTGGGCCGGGATACTATTCTGGCCTCCATTGATGTGGAGGCACTCTACAGTTCTATTCCTCATGATCTGGGTATCAGTGCTGTAGCCCATTTCTTGAGGTCTAGGGCTGTTGAGTGTTCAAGACATAGCAAATTTGTTGAGGAACTCTTATCCTTTACCCTGCATCATAACTATTTTTTATTTAATACTCAGTACTTCCACCAGCTCAGGGGTACAGCTATGGGGAGCCCGTGTGCCCCCAGTTATGCTAACCTGTACCTGGGCTGGTGGGAGGAAACTGTAGTTTTTGGGGGGGAGGATGGGGAGTCTCATCAATGTATCGGACTATGGGTCCGATACATTGATGACATCCTCATCCTCTGGACAGGGTCTATTTTTGAGTTCGAACAGTTTGTTGAAGGCCTCAACAGGAATTCTCTTGGGTTGAGGTTTACTCATACATGTGATCGAAATTCCATTACCTTTTTGGATTTGGTAATATGTAAAGATGAGGGGGGTAAAATTCATACCCTTACTCATCGTAAACCAACAGCGACCAATTCCCTTCTTAGGTGGGATAGCCATCATCCTCTCCCACTTAGGAAGGGTATCCCAAAGGGGCAATTTCTGCGGATCCGCAGAAATTGCTCTAGGGAGAGTGATTTTAAGGCCCAAGCCTCAGATCTCTTTGGTCGCTTTTTGGATAGGGGGTATCCCAGGGGGATTCTACAGCAATCTTATGCCCATGCCAGGGACACTAATAGGCATAATCTTATGATCCCCAGGGTCCGTGGGGACGATTTTAATATTACACGAGTCATTGGGACCTTCGATGTACAGTCCGAAAGGGTATTCTCGGTGATAAAAAAGCACTGGAATATCCTGAGGGCTGACCCCGATTTGGCTAAATATATTGCTAAATCTCCAAGTATTACCTATAGACGGGGTCGTACTCTAGGCGATAGATTGGTGCATAGCATGTACCAAAGACCTAGGTCCCCTGGAACCTGGTTGGATAGACGTCTATGCGGAATGTTCCATTGTGGCACATGTAAGTACTGTGGGTCCATGGAACAATGTAAAAGAGTGAGTAGTGCGGCTACAGGAAGAATTTTCTTCCTGCGTGACTTTTGTAACTGTAAAACCTCCGGTGTTGTCTATAAGGCTACCTGTACATGTCCTATGGACTATGTCGGGAAGACTCTGAGGGAACTCCGGAGGCGGGTTGGCGAACATCTCTCTGATATCCGGAATGGACGAGATACGCCAATTTCTCGCCATGTAAACATGGTTCATGGTGGTGATGTTACGCATGTTCGGTTCTCGGTGCTGGAAGTGGTTAGGCCTAGCCCTAGGGGGGGTGATTTCGATAGGGTTGTATTGCAAAGAGAATTGGCATGGATTTTCAAAATGGGTTCATTGGCTCCGAGAGGGCTTAATGAACAACTTTCCTTTTCTTGCTTCCTCCCTACTTAGTGTTTATGGAATCCTAAATTGTTTGATAGTCCTTATGCCCTACTTTGGAAGAGTTTCTCAGTTTGAGAAAAAATCATATTGATGGTTACTATATATGTACATTGCTTGCTCTGAGATATGTGTAAAAAATCCAGACGCCCCCCCCCCCCCCTCTTCTCCTTTTTGGTGATGTGTGTGGGGGGAGGATACACCTGGATATAGCTATAATTATGGCCTTAGCCGGGGTTTAGGGTTTAATTTTCTAATGGAAATAGGCGATTGGTCAAGTTATGTACACTGATGTGTTATGAACTATGTGTTATGTATTCTATCTATTTAATATTTGTGCCAAGTGTTGTAAGCGGGGACTCCAACTGTCATTGCACCTGTCTGTAAACTTGTTGTATTATGTGTGGTTAATAATTGCCACTACCAGTAATAAATATATTGAAGGGTCTGATTGTAGTATTATTACAGCGATTGGCTGACACGATTAATTTGTATGATTAATGGCATGAATTTGTCTAGAAGGGTACTTTTATCTTTATTTATGGATGGTGCTCTGACACGGGGGGTCCCACGTATGTGGTACTAGTGTTGGGGTGGCGTTATCGCATCATTAAGATTTATATGCGCGTTGCCTAGGGGTCCCGGACCTGTGCGTTATGTATTGAGGCGCCGCCGGGTCCCTCTGTTTATGCGCTCTGCCGGACACTTGTCTGTGCATGCGCGATGGGAGGCGTTGTGGCGTCACACGGCCGGTAGTTGTTTATGCGCGTTGCCAGGGATATCCCGGGCATGCGCACTAACCGGTTGCATGTGGCGCCGCTGGGCCTCCCTCTGGGCGTACGCGATATGTGCGGTGCGAGGGCTGCCGGATGTTTGTGTGCGTTGCCCGGGAGATCCCGGGCATGCGCACTGACCGGCTTGTTGTGGCACCGCTGAGCCTCCGTATAGGTTTGCTTGTTACCTAGGAAACTTGGGACAAGTTTCCCTATCATGCTAATGGGGATGTGGGACGGCCCTATATTAGACTATGTCTATTCACTACGCCCGCACCACACTAGGCAATCTGCACCTGTTGAGTGGCTTATATTTGCATAATTGATTGATTATACCCAGCTGCTCCTGGCTATTTAAATCCATCCCGATATGCAGCTTCATGACGCCTCGCCCTGGACTATGGTAGTGTTATATCTTCAGCATTGTCTGTCTACTATGGATCCCTGCTGATGGCGCCATGAACCTGCATATCTGACAACTATATCTCGTTGGGCAAGTACTTTATTATACTCTATCAAATGCTCCATATCACATGTGGTGTCTATGTTTAAAAATGTCTGTTTTATTGTAAGTTGTGGTTGCTGATTTAGTATGTTTATCTTGTAGCCTCCTGATGAACCATACGTTTGTGTTGTATGGGGAAACGCGTTGAGGTGGAGATAACCTGTTTGAGGTGGAGATTATCCAATCTATGAATTTGAAGGCTCACCTCCAATACAAAGGAAATTGCTGGAGAGTTGCCCCATATACTTCCTTGGACTTATAAGGATTGAAATCTTCCTTACTTCCATACTGTGTGGCGCTGCCTGAACCAGTCTGTATGGTCCCAAGGATAAGTTGGGCTCTGACTCTATTCCCATTTTCTGTGAACCTTCACTTTTTTGACAACTGTATATGGTTATCGTACATATTGTCTGTGTATTTTATATATGCGACCACTGGTCTAGTTATTTATGGATATATCTGCACGTTGGTGGTATGTAGTTTTGATTTATACAAAATAAAAAAATCAAAAAATTGGAATAATTGAACTAATTACTACCCTCAGGCTACCACCTCATAGTCGCCCTTTTGGGTCTCCTCACAATCCTTACACCTTTCTCACTCACTGACTCCTTTCAACTGTCGTTTTTCCTCTGCCTACTCTGCCTAACAACCCCTGTCACTTCCCACTAGCCACGCCCCTTCCCCAGGCTAATAGCTAAGGGATTGGGTTTCACATCTGCCCACTGTAAACCCTCTACATGCTGCGCCCAGTTCTCAGGGAATGTGCCCTTACCTGTGTGTGAGGTGTGGGTTGTCAGCAGAGGCCGCTCCAGAAAGCCTTAGGATCCTGCAGACCACTGGGGTAGCATACCCCAGTGTGCTGAATAGAGACCAGTGGCAGCTTTTGGACGGGAGCCTCTCATATTTCTCTCTACATTTAAATGGATTTCGTTTCTCTTGGCACTGAAGTGGTTAAGTGTCAGGTTTTTCTTTTCCAGCCTTTCCAAGCAGTTCCTTGCTGAGTGTTTTCAGCTATGCTTACTTTGTAGTCACTACCTTCAGGGGCAAATAGTGGTATATCCCAGCAATCCCTGCTGAAGATGCAAAGACTTTTGGTATGTGACTGCCTTGGAAGAAGGTTCTGCAGTAGAAGTTTTCTGTTCTTAGGCTATATCCTTTTGGTTGTTTTTTCCCCTTGCTTGTCTTTGTTTCCCTGGTGTGTTGTTAGTGCAGTGGTGGTGTGGTCTAGTGAACTCCACGTGCCCCTCACTAGTCAGGGCTACTAGGGGGTCTCAGATTCCTGTTCGGAGACCGTTCCAAAGACTGAATAGGGATGGAGGGAAAGTTGCAGGTGAGGTCAGGAGGTGCCCACCCAACTTCTCACTAGTTCCAGGGCCTCCCGTTGTTTTTGAGTCCCCGATGCCTCCCTTTTCTTGTGTTTTTTGTTGTGCATCAGATGCACTTAGGTCTGAACGCACCTCGCCACGCTTGCTACACCTGGCAAGCATGACACTGAGCCTTTTCATCAATGATCTTTGAAAGTGAACAACACAGAACCCAATTAATACACTATCATTTCAAGTGAAAAGCAAAAAAATTTGCAAACAAACTTGGTATACAAATATGCCAACAATATTGCCATATGGAAGAGGTATATGGTGGCACATGGAGTACAACTCATACAAAGGAACCATAGGGATGTCCTGTGGTAGCACATATGTAGCACCCAGGGGGCACGGGGTAGTCAGGCACAGGTCTCATACCTGCTTTACTCGTCACCGAGTCAGTGTACTGGTCTGGGATGTCGCGGTGGGCTGCCCGGCTTTGTGCCCCGAGGTGTACACCAATAAGGAGGGAGGATTATGGGGGTTGTAATAGGAGGATTGTCGTGACGCCACCTGTGGTACGCAGCCAGAGATCAGCCGCCGCTGCTGTCGCTGTCCTCCGGTACGGATAGTAAGAGCAGCCGAAGATGGTATCGCTCTCCACAGGTGGAGCGGGCCTTGGGGAGAATGATGAAGGAAGTCGTGATGGTGAAGGCCTTTGGCGCCGACGCATGGGGCGAGGGCGCTGGTAGTAAGAGTCCAAGTCAAATGCTGTGATTCCAGGTGTTTTTATTCACTCTTTGTGCCGCTCGCCCGGGTAGTACTGGTCACCGCTGTGATGTGCTCCGTCAACTTCGGGTCAGTTAGAAGCAGTCACCGGTGTTTGAAAGAAAGTCCTTTTTCAGAGTTGCCCTTCCAGCCGTGGGGACCCTGGGCTGAGCGCTCTGCTACAAGCCGCAGGCCCCGTGAAGAGAAGAGAAGAAAGTGGTGATGGTGTAATGTCCCAGAACTGGTGTCCCTGGTAGACTGACTGAAGATTGTGTCAGTTTGCTCCTGCTTCTACCCCAAGTGGAATCGGTCCCCCAGGGGGCTGGCTTCAGTGACCGGGGAAGTCCCATGCCTCGTGAAGGCTACCCCCCTATCTACCCTGAGCCATCCCCCTGTGAGAAAGCTCCTAAGCTGTATCTAAAGTGTTAATGTGGAACACCAGTGATTAACCCCCCCTCCTTAAATAAGGAGCAATATTCTGTGGCAACTGAGTGGTTGGTGTGATGAGCGGCCTGCCTGCAGATATTCTTCTAGGAAATGATGTGGGAGATTTACAATGCTGATTTGTGGGTGCAGGAAACACAGTTTGAGTGAAGGAGGGCACAAAGGGAAGCTTGTCCGTACAACACTACCGCTGTACAAGGGACTATCCACAGCTGAGCAACATGGACTAAAGTGAGGTGGCCAGAGGTCTGTGTAGACCTCATGGCGTACTCACTTATTAAAAAGGAGGGAGAGGTTGTGATGGTGGGATATTGTGGGTCATGTACCATTTTGTGTGGGTTCATGTTTCGGGCATGGTGGGCTGTCTATTTGATGTATTGTTCATCCTTTCTGCAGGGTTATAACTCCTTGAAGCGCTTCTGTCCCTAGGTGTGGGGGAGGGGGCCTGGGATTCATGTAAACTCTCTGATCACCTGAAGAATTTGGCAGTCTGTTTGAGAATTTGAAGAGAGAAGGATTGATCCTCTGGGAGAAACTGCGGCTTCTCAGAGAGACCTGGACATTTATCCCTTTCTTGACTATATTTGTGTTTCTGGACTAATTTTACCCTCTGTTTTGTGGATTATGTTATGGACCATTTTATTTGCTTGGAATAAATGTTCCTTGGATTGCTTAAGCATCTCGCGCTCTGTTAATTGTGTGATAAGGTAGAAAGACCCCGTCACAACTCAGGGGCGCCACACATAGGCCTCATCCACATGGCTCCGCTGACACCAAAATATCATCAGAATTGCATTTTGAATTAAAATAAACTATTATTAATAGATAAATCTATTGGATTTTTTTTTCTGTCCGTCAATCCTAAAATATTTCCACCGCTAGTATCATTAACATCACTTGTGACTTCAATTGCCCTAAAAGTACTATCATTCCCATTGTTGTTATACATCTTCTCCGCTGGTCGTCTCTCAGTAATTGCCTTCTAAATGGGAAGCTCAGAAAAGACATTATAATCAGTGACCTTATGTAAATCATGAGAAGCAGCTTTACAGATTATTATAACTGGGTGTCTGGACGGAGGGTGTTAATTTCACTTAAGCTCTTTCAAGATCATCTACAGCAGCAGGAGACGCAAGGATTTCACGGCATAGACACTCAATTATGACTTCAGTCACACTGATATGGAAGGTCCTACTATGTTACTTACAAGGAAACCACAGCTCAAGGAAAGACGTCTCCCAGCGCCTCTCATGGATGGCTCACGCAAAGCAATTTGCTTTATTAATTCACAAATCAATAATATTAGTCTCCGATTTTTTTAGATCTCACATTCCTGATGGTTGGTTCTAATGTTTTCTAGTAAATGTAGTGCTGCTGTACTGTATGTAAAATAAAAGCAAGTAGACGATCGCATGTTCAAATCCCCTAAGGAGGAAACTAAAAAATACAGTAAAAAGTGAAAAAAGTTATTAAAACTATGATAAAAATATATAAAAATTCAAATCACATTTTTAAAAAATGCACATATTTGGTATCACTCTGCTCGTAAAAGTCCGATCTATTAAAATATGAAAAAAATTAATCCAATTGGTCAATGGTGTAGCGAGAATAAAAAAAGAATTTGGAGGGACAAAAATAATTTGTCCCTCATACGTTTATGTATGTGGAAAAATAAAAAAGTTATGGCTCTTGGAAGAAGGGGAGGAAAAAAAAAACAAAAAAAAATGGAAAATATCCTGGCTATGAAGGGGTTAACACAACAACGTCAGGTCGCATATTGCTCCTGCTACTGTGAGCAGCCTACATGGCCTAAATGTGTTATCATGGCCTGTATCATCTCCAAAATTGTCTCCCATTGAGCACATCTGGGATATCATTATTCGGCAGTTAGAAAGAGAGCTGCCAGCAGCAGATTTTGATGATTTTTGCACCCAAGTTTCGTCAGAGTGGCAGAACTTTCTTCACACAACCATTAAACTGAATTGTTAGCAGACACGTTGTGTAAAGCGGGATTTACACGCTACGAGATCGCTCAAGCGATCTCGTTGAGGTCACGGATTTTGTGACGCACATCCAGTCACTTTAGCGATGTCTTTGCGTGTGACACCTATGAGAGATTTTGAATCGTCGCAAAAATGGTAAAAATCGCTCATCGGTGACATGCCCCCCTATTCTCGAATATTGCTGCTGCTCGGTGTACAAAGTAGTTCGTCGCTCCTGCGGCAGCACACATCGCTATTAGTGATGAGCGAGCATGCTTGTCACTACTCGGTACTCGCACGAGTATCGCTGCACTCGGGCTGCTCGGCGGGGACCGAGTAATCTCGCGATACTCGTGCTGTACTCGTGGTCTTCATTAGAGATGAGCGAACCGGTCCCGGTTCGGCTCGAGGCGGTTCGCCGAACGGGGGGTCTGGCTCGAGTTCGGCTCGTCGAACGTTCGACGAACCGAACTCGAGCCCATAGGAAACAATGGCAGGCAATCACAAACACAGTAAAACACCTAGAAAACACCCTCAAAGGTGTCCAAAAGGTGACAAACAACTCACAACACAACACAAACACATGGGAAAGTGACAAGGACATGTACTCATGCGAAAACAAAACAGCTGGACAAGGAAAAAGAGGAGGACACACAGATATAGGCATGGCACGCCCTTCTAAAGTCATGTAAAACACCGCAAGGTGACTCCAAGCGGAGTCTCCCTTTTTTCCAAAAATTGGGCCCCACACACCCACCCCTTCAGTGGCAGCAGTTGTGCCCCAGTTGTACACTTCACAGCTAGATTTGCATCAAGCACATTCAAAAATACGCCATTCTTATCCGTCCCCAGGATGACACCGGGGTAGGTAGCAAAGTCTTTCCTGATCCCAGCTCTGTTCATCTTGGCTTCTTTTAAAAACACAGCAAGCAAGGGTTACTCCAAGCGGAGTCTCCCTTTTTTCCAAAAATTGGGCCCCACACACACCCACCCCTTCAGTGGCAGCAGTTGTGCCCCAGTTGTACACTTCACAGCTAGATTTGCATCAAGCACATTCAAAAATACGCTATTCTTAACCGTCCCCAGGATGACACCGGGGTAGGTAGCAAAGTCTTTCCTGATCCCAGCTCTGTTCATCTTGGCTTCTTTTAAAAACACAGCAAGCAAGGGTTACTCCAAGCGGAGTCTCCCTTTTTTCCAAAAATTGGGCCACACAGACACCCACCCCATCAGTGGCAGCACTTGGGCCCTAGTTGCAAACAGGATGTTTTGATTTGCATCAAGCACATTCAAAAATACGCTATTCTTAGCCGTCCACAGGATGACACCGGGGTAGGTAGCAAAGTCTTTCCTGATCCCAGCTCTGTTCATCTTGGCTTCTTTTAAAAACACAGCAAGCAAGGGTTACTCCAAGCGGAGTCTCCCTTTTTTCCAAAAATTGGGCCACACAGACACCCACCCCATCAGTGGCAGCACTTGGGCCCTAGTTGCAAACAGGATGTTTTGATTTGCATCAAGCACATTCAAAAATACGCTATTCTTAGCCGTCCCCAGGATGACACTGGGGTAGGTAGCAAAGTCTTTGCTGACCCATGACTTGTTCATCTTGGCTTCTTTTAAAAACAATGTAAGCAAGGGTTACTCCAAGCGGAGTCTCCCCTTTTTTCCAAAAATTGGGCCCCACACACACCCACCCATTCAGTGGCAGCAGTTGTGCCCCAGTTGTACACTTCACAGCTAGATTTGCATCAAGCACATTCAAAAATACGCCATTCTTATCCGTCCCCAGGATGACACCGGGGTAGGTAGCAAAGTCTTTCCTGATCCCAGCTCTGTTCATCTTGGCTTCTTTTAAAAACACAGCAAGCAAGGGTTACTCCAAGCGGAGTCTCCCTTTTTTCCAAAAATTGGGCCACACAGACACCCACCACATCAGTGGCAGCACTTGGGCCCTAGTTGCAAACAGGATGTTTTGATTTGCATCAAGCACATTCAAAAATACGCTATTCTTAGCCGTCCCCAGGATGACACCGGGGTAGGTAGCAAAGTCTTTGCTGACCCATGACTTGTTCATCTTGGCTTCTTTTAAAAACAATGTAAGCAAGGGTTACTCCAAGCGGAGTCTCCCTTTTTTCCAAAAATTGGGCCACACAGACACCCACCCCATCAGTGGCAGCACTTGGGCCCTAGTTGCAAACAGGATGTTTTGATTTGCATCAAGCACATTCAAAAATACGCTATTCTTAGCCGTCCCCAGGATGACACCGGGGTAGGTAGCAAAGTC
This sequence comes from Anomaloglossus baeobatrachus, assembly GCF_048569485.1. Taxonomy (NCBI): domain Eukaryota; kingdom Metazoa; phylum Chordata; class Amphibia; order Anura; family Aromobatidae; genus Anomaloglossus; species Anomaloglossus baeobatrachus. Next base: position 863,964,785 of record NC_134353.1, on the reverse strand, counting down.
TTTCCTGATCCCAGCTCTGTTCATCTTGGCTTCTTTTAAAAACACAGCAAGCAAGGGTTACTCCAAGCGGAGTCTCCCTTTTTTCCAAAAATTGGGCCACACAGACACCCACCCCATCAGTGGCAGCACTTGGGCCCTAGTTGCAAACAGGATGTTTTGATTTGCATCAAGCACATTCAAAAATACGCTATTCTTAGCCGTCCCCAGGATGACACCGGGGTAGGTAGCAAAGTCTTTCCTGATCCCAGCTCTGTTCATCTTGGCTTCTTTTAAAAACACAGCAAGCAAGGGTTACTCCAAGCGGAGTCTCCCTTTTTTCCAAAAATTGGGCCACACAGACACCCACCCCATCAGTGGCAGCACTTGGGCCCTAGTTGCAAACAGGATGTTTTGATTTGCATCAAGCACATTCAAAAATACGCTATTCTTAGCCGTCCCCAGGATGACACCGGGGTAGGTAGCAAAGTCTTTCCTGATCCCAGCTCTGTTCATCTTGGCTTCTTTTAAAAACACAGCAAGCAAGGGTTACTCCAAGCGGAGTCTCCCTTTTTTCCAAAAATTGGGCCACACAGACACCCACCCCATCAGTGGCAGCACTTGGGCCCTAGTTGCAAACAGGATGTTTTGATTTGCATCAAGCACATTCAAAAATACGCTATTCTTAGCCGTCCACAGGATGACACCGGGGTAGGTAGCAAAGTCTTTCCTGATCCCAGCTCTGTTCATCTTGGCTTCTTTTAAAAACACAGCAAGCAAGGGTTACTCCAAGCGGAGTCTCCCTTTTTTCCAAAAATTGGGCCACACAGACACCCACCCCATCAGTGGCAGCACTTGGGCCCTAGTTGCAAACAGGATGTTTTGATTTGCATCAAGCACATTCAAAAATACGCTATTCTTAGCCGTCCCCAGGATGACACCGGGGTAGGTAGCAAAGTCTTTCCTGATCCCAGCTCTGTTCATCTTGGCTTCTTTTAAAAACACAGCAAGCAAGGGTTACTCCAAGCGGAGTCTCCCTTTTTTCCAAAAATTGGGCCACACAGACACCCACCCCATCAGTGGCAGCACTTGGGCCCTAGTTGCAAACAGGATGTTTTGATTTGCATCAAGCACATTCAAAAATACGCTATTCTTAGCCGTCCCCAGGATGACACTGGGGTAGGTAGCAAAGTCTTTGCTGACCCATGACTTGTTCATCTTGGCTTCTTTTAAAAACAATGTAAGCAAGGGTTACTCCAAGCGGAGTCTCCCCTTTTTTCCAAAAATTGGGCCCCACACACACCCACCCATTCAGTGGCAGCAGTTGTGCCCCAGTTGTACACTTCACAGCTAGATTTGCATCAAGCACATTCAAAAATACGCCATTCTTATCCGTCCCCAGGATGACACCGGGGTAGGTAGCAAAGTCTTTCCTGATCCCAGCTCTGTTCATCTTGGCTTCTTTTAAAAACACAGCAAGCAAGGGTTACTCCAAGCGGAGTCTCCCTTTTTTCCAAAAATTGGGCCACACAGACACCCACCACATCAGTGGCAGCACTTGGGCCCTAGTTGCAAACAGGATGTTTTGATTTGCATCAAGCACATTCAAAAATACGCTATTCTTAGCCGTCCCCAGGATGACACCGGGGTAGGTAGCAAAGTCTTTGCTGACCCATGACTTGTTCATCTTGGCTTCTTTTAAAAACAATGTAAGCAAGGGTTACTCCAAGCGGAGTCTCCCTTTTTTCCAAAAATTGGGCCACACAGACACCCACCCCATCAGTGGCAGCACTTGGGCCCTAGTTGCAAACAGGATGTTTTGATTTGCATCAAGCACATTCAAAAATACGCTATTCTTAGCCGTCCCCAGGATGACACCGGGGTAGGTAGCAAAGTCTTTCCTGATCCCAGCTCTGTTCATCTTGGCTTCTTTTAAAAACACAGCAAGCAAGGGTTACTCCAAGCGGAGTCTCCCTTTTTTCCAAAAATTGGGCCACACAGACACCCACCCCATCAGTGGCAGCACTTGGGCCCTAGTTGCAAACAGGATGTTTTGATTTGCATCAAGCACATTCAAAAATACGCTATTCTTAGCCGTCCCCAGGATGACACCGGGGTAGGTAGCAAAGTCTTTCCTGATCCCAGCTCTGTTCATCTTGGCTTCTTTTAAAAACACAGCAAGCAAGGGTTACTCCAAGCGGAGTCTCCCTTTTTTCCAAAAATTGGGCCACACAGACACCCACCCCATCAGTGGCAGCACTTGGGCCCTAGTTGCAAACAGGATGTTTTGATTTGCATCAAGCACATTCAAAAATACGCTATTCTTAGCCGTCCCCAGGATGACACCGGGGTAGGTAGCAAAGTCTTTCCTGATCCCAGCTCTGTTCATCTTGGCTTCTTTTAAAAACACAGCAAGCAAGGGTTACTCCAAGCGGAGTCTCCCTTTTTTCCAAAAATTGGGCCACACAGACACCCACCCCATCAGTGGCAGCACTTGGGCCCTAGTTGCAAACAGGATGTTTTGATTTGCATCAAGCACATTCAAAAATACGCTATTCTTAGCCGTCCCCAGGATGACACCGGGGTAGGTAGCAAAGTCTTTCCTGATCCCAGCTCTGTTCATCTTGGCTTCTTTTAAAAACACAGCAAGCAAGGGTTACTCCAAGCGGAGTCTCCCTTTTTTCCAAAAATTGGGCCACACAGACACCCACCCCATCAGTGGCAGCACTTGGGCCCTAGTTGCAAACAGGATGTTTTGATTTGCATCAAGCACATTCAAAAATACGCTATTCTTAGCCGTCCCCAGGATGACACCGGGGTAGGTAGCAAAGTCTTTCCTGATCCCAGCTCTGTTCATCTTGGCTTCTTTTAAAAACACAGCAAGCAAGGGTTACTCCAAGCGGAGTCTCCCTTTTTTCCAAAAATTGGGCCACACAGACACCCACCCCATCAGTGGCAGCACTTGGGCCCTAGTTGCAAACAGGATGTTTTGATTTGCATCAAGCACATTCAAAAATACGCTATTCTTAGCCGTCCCCAGGATGACACCGGGGTAGGTAGCAAAGTCTTTCCTGATCCCAGCTCTGTTCATCTTGGCTTCTTTTAAAAACACAGCAAGCAAGGGTTACTCCAAGCGGAGTCTCCCTTTTTTCCAAAAATTGGGCCACACAGACACCCACCCCATCAGTGGCAGCACTTGGGCCCTAGTTGCAAACAGGATGTTTTGATTTGCATCAAGCACATTCAAAAATACGCTATTCTTAGCCGTCCCCAGGATGACACCGGGGTAGGTAGCAAAGTCTTTCCTGATCCCAGCTCTGTTCATCTTGGCTTCTTTTAAAAACACAGCAAGCAAGGGTTACTCCAAGCGGAGTCTCCCTTTTTTCCAAAAATTGGGCCACACAGACACCCACCCCATCAGTGGCAGCACTTGGGCCCTAGTTGCAAACAGGATGTTTTGATTTGCATCAAGCACATTCAAAAATACGCTATTCTTAGCCGTCCCCAGGATGACACCGGGGTAGGTAGCAAAGTCTTTCCTGATCCCAGCTCTGTTCATCTTGGCTTCTTTTAAAAACACAGCAAGCAAGGGTTACTCCAAGCGGAGTCTCCCTTTTTTCCAAAAATTGGGCCACACAGACACCCACCCCATCAGTGGCAGCACTTGGGCCCTAGTTGCAAACAGGATGTTTTGATTTGCATCAAGCACATTCAAAAATACGCTATTCTTAGCCGTCCCCAGGATGACACCGGGGTAGGTAGCAAAGTCTTTCCTGATCCCAGCTCTGTTCATCTTGGCTTCTTTTAAAAACACAGCAAGCAAGGGTTACTCCAAGCGGAGTCTCCCTTTTTTCCAAAAATTGGGCCACACAGACACCCACCCCATCAGTGGCAGCACTTGGGCCCTAGTTGCAAACAGGATGTTTTGATTTGCATCAAGCACATTCAAAAATACGCTATTCTTAGCCGTCCCCAGGATGACACCGGGGTAGGTAGCAAAGTCTTTCCTGATCCCAGCTCTGTTCATCTTGGCTTCTTTTAAAAACACAGCAAGCAAGGGTTACTCCAAGCGGAGTCTCCCTTTTTTCCAAAAATTGGGCCACACAGACACCCACCCCATCAGTGGCAGCACTTGGGCCCTAGTTGCAAACAGGATGTTTTGATTTGCATCAAGCACATTCAAAAATACGCTATTCTTAGCCGTCCCCAGGATGACACCGGGGTAGGTAGCAAAGTCTTTCCTGATCCCAGCTCTGTTCATCTTGGCTTCTTTTAAAAACACAGCAAGCAAGGGTTACTCCAAGCGGAGTCTCCCTTTTTTCCAAAAATTGGGCCACACAGACACCCACCCCATCAGTGGCAGCACTTGGGCCCTAGTTGCAAACAGGATGTTTTGATTTGCATCAAGCACATTCCAAATCCACAAGCATTTACTCTCCCCAGGATGACACAGGGGTAGTAAATTCCTTCTGGATCCATGACTTGTTCATTTTGATGAACGTCAGTCTGTCCACATTGTCACTGGACAGACGCGTGCGCTTATCTGTCAGCACACACCCAGCAGCACTGAATACACGTTCAGAGACAACGCTGGCAGCTGGACACGACAAAATCTCCAAGGCGTAAGTTGCGAGCTCTGGCCATTTTTGTAGGTTTGAAGCCCAAAAGGAGCAAGGCTCCAGTTGCACAGTCATGGCATCGATGTTCATTTGGAGATACTCCTGTATCATCCTCTCCAGCCGTTGACTATGTGTCAGACTTGTTGTCTCTGGTGGCCTTGCAAAAGAGGGTCTAAAAAAATTATGAAAAGATTCCATAAAATTGCTGTTACCGGCACCAGAAAAGGTCCTACTGGTACGGGTAGACTGTTGAAGATGACGAGACCGTCCCATGTTTGTCAAGTTACAACTGGGAGATTCACTCCCTGCACCTGCACGGTTGTTTGGTGGAAAAGCCGAGCTAAGATCTAGTAACAGCTTCTGCTGATACTCCTGCATACGTGCGTCCCTTTCTATGGCTGGAATTATGTCACAAAATTTGGACTTGTACCGGGGATCTAATAGTGTGGCAATCCAGTAGTCATCATCACTTCTAATTTTGACAATACGACTGTCATGTTGGAGGTAGTGCAACAAAAAGGCACTCATGTGTCTTGCGCAGCCATGCGGACCAAGTCCATGCTGTGTTTGTGGCATAGAGGTGCTACCCGTTCTTTCTTCCTCTGACATCTGACCCCAACCTCTTTCAACTGAAATTTGACCAAGGTCTCCCTCATCCGCTGAGTCTTCCATGTCCATGGACAGTTCGTCCTCCATTTCTTCATGTTCTCCTGCACCTTGCTCAACATTTCGCCTGCTACTATGCGCCCTTGTCGATCCCTGTCCCCCATGGTCCCATGCCTGCTGCGTTGGTGATGATGAACGTCTGGACCTTCGTGATGTTGTTGTCCCTTGCGCATATGAATCCTCCTGTAGTTCCTCCCCTTCATGTTGTCCCACCCCCTGACTCCGAATAGTGTTTAGCGTGTGCTCCAGCATGTAAATGACTGGAATCGTCATGCTGATAATGGCATTGTCAGAGCTAAACATATTCGTCGCCATGTCGAAACTGTGCAGAAGGGTGCATAGGTCCTTGATCTGAGACCACTCCATCAGGGTGATCTGCCCCACCTCTGCATCTCGTTGGCCCAGGCTATACGTCATGACGTATTGCACCAGGGCTCTGCGGTGCTGCCACAGTCGCTGTAACATGTGGAGAGTTGAATTCCAGCGTGTCGCCACATCGCATTTCAGGCGATGAACCGGCAGGCCGAAAGACTTCTGGAGCGATGCAAGTCGCTCTGCTGCGGCGCTTGAACGGCGGAAGTGAGCTGACAGTTTTCGTGCCCTGTTCAGAAGGCCATCTAGGCCGGGATAGTGTGTTAAAAATTGCTGCACGACAAGGTTCAACACGTGAGCCATACAAGGTACGTGTGTCACCTTGCCCAGGCGAAGTGCCGCACCCAGGTTTGCAGCATTGTCGCACACGGCCTTACCAGGCTGCAGTTTGAGTGGAGACAACCATTTATTAAACTCGGACCGCAAAGCTGACCACAACTCCTCAGCTGTGTGACTCTTATTACCAAGACATGTCAAGCTAAAGACCGCCTGATGCCGTTGCGCTCTGCTGCCAGCATAGTAATGAGGGGTGCGTGATTCCTTCTGCGCAGTGAGAACGCTGGTGGCCTGACCAGGCAGGCTTGGGGCGGAGGTGGAGGACCCAGATGAGGTGGAGGATGCAGAAGCAGTGGCGGAACTTGGACAGACAGAGGATTGACACACAAGTCGTGGGGACGGCAAGACTTGTGCAGCAGACCCTTCACCATCTATCACCATAGTTACCCAGTGCCCAGTCAGCGACATGTAACGTCCCTGTCCATGCTTACTGGTCCAAGTATCGGTGGTGAAATGCACCCGTTCACACACAGAGTTTCTCAAGGAAGCGGTGATGTTGTGTGCGACATGCTGGTGTAGCGCGGGCACACCTTTCTTAGAGAAGTAGTGGCGACTAGGCATCTGGTACTGGGGCACAGCGACAGACATAAGGTCTCTAAAATCCTGTGTGTCCACTAGGCGGAAAGGCAGCATTTCGGTAGCCAACAGCTTACAGAGGGATAGAGTCAACCTCTTAGCTTTGTCATGGGTCGGAGGAAGTGGCCTTTTATTTGACCACATCTGAGGGACAGAGATCTGGCTGCTGTGTGTAGACGGTGTTGAGTAGGGTGTCCCTGGAAAAATGCAGGTTTGTGAGGAAAGTGCAGGCGGAGACATGATGTTGCCTTCATCCAACGTTGGTGCTATCGATGTCTGAGAGAGCTGTACACACTCACTTGTTTCCCCTTCCAAACCAACTGACGACCTTACAAGCAAACTGCCTGTTGCGGTTACAGTGGTGGAAGTTTTGCGTGGAAAAACAGGTGTGGCAGCTGTCCCCACAGTCCTAGAAGATGAAGAGCGCGCGGATGCAGTGGAAGGGGCGGGCGGTGGATGGTTCGCTCCGCTAGGCCGCATTGCAGCACGGTGAGCTTCCCACCGGGACTTATGATATTTATTCATGTGACGATTCATGGAAGAAGTTGTCAAACTGCTGAGCTTTTGACCTCTACTAAGAGAATCATGACAAATGTTACATATCACATGAGTTGGGCGATCTTTTTCGATGTGAAAAAAGGACCAGGCTAGGCAAGGCTTAGAGGCCATGCGACCTGTTGATCCACCCCGAATAATGCTCATAGGCAGAGTGGTGGCTGAGGATGCAGTTGTAGACGTGCTACCAGTGCTCCGACTCTGTCCAGGAAGGCGCAAGGTAACTTCGTCGTCGGTTGCATCCTCCTCCACCGCCTCTGTTGACCTCCTCGAGTGCCTGACTGGGGGTTGACAGTAGGTGGGATCTAGAACGTCATCATCAATTGTTGTGTTTGCACTCCCCTCCCCCTCAGACCGAGCCTCTTCTTGCCCTGACGGAATATTTAAGTTGTCATCCCAATCGGGTATCTGCGTCTCATCTTCATCAGTATGTTCCTCATTGTCTATAACCACAGGTGTTACAGTTTGTGACAAAGGGTCAACATTATGCTCAGAAACTTGGTCCTCACGGCCTGAATCTGAGTCACAAAGGTTCTGGGCATCACTGCAGACCATTTCCTGTTCTGTACTCACTGTAGCTTGGGAGCAGACCTCTGATTCCCAGGCTATAGTGTGACTGAACAGCTCTGCAGACTCAGCCATCTCAGTTCCACCATACTGTGCAGGGCTGATGGAGACTTCAGAGCTGGGAGAAATCAAGTGTGATTGGGATGACAACTCAGAGGACTGGTGTTTTTTGGATGCGGTACTTGAAGTGGCTGAGAGGGCACTTGTTGGACCACTTGAGATCCATTCAAGCATTTTCCTTTTTTGCCCATCATCTACCTTTCTTCCTGTTGTTCGTGTCCGTAAAAAAGGGAGCACATCGGATTGTCCACGGTAAGTAGTAGACATCTTACTTTTGCTGGTAGATGGTCTATCTTCAGCAGATGATAATGGAGCTTTGCCACCTTCCCCACGGACAAAACCTTTTTTGCCTTTTCCACCACGCCTCTTCCCCTTTCCACCAGCATCTGTCATTTTGCCACTCATGTTGATTGCGACAAGATTGTGGACTGAAAATGTGGTAGTAAAAATTGAGAGGTGGTGAAGATTGCAGTGGTGGTCTAGCTTTATTAACAGCAGAATAATAAAGAATAAATATCCCTGACAATGCAACTTAGTTATAATTAGTTGGAGTGTGCAACGCAGGCAGACGTGCTGCAAATGTCTTTGCACTAGTGGGACTATAGCAAAGTCCAATAGCCACGTATAGGATGCCACTAGGTACACTGAGTGTTTGCTAGTATAATGGCTTGGTTAGAATGAGTTGTAGTGTGCAACGCAGGCAGACGCGCTCTGCAAATGTCTTTGCACTAGTGGGACTATAGCAAAGTCCAATAGCCACGTATAGGATGCCACTAGGTACACTGAGTGTTTGCTAGTATAATGGCTTGGTTAGAATGAGTTGTAGTGTGCAACGCAGGCAGACGCGCTCTGCAAATGTCTTTGCACTAGTGGGACTATAGCAAAGTCCAATAGCCACGTATAGGATGCCACTAGGTACACTGAGTGTTTGCTAGTATAATGGCTTGGTTAGAATGAGTTGTAGTGTGCAACGCAGGCAGACGCGCTCTGCAAATGTCTTTGCACTAGTGGGACTATAGCAAAGTCCAATAGCCACGTATAGGATGCCACTAGGTACACTGAGTGTTTGCTAGTATAATGGCTTGGTTAGAATGAGTTGTAGTGTGCAACGCAGGCAGACGCGCTCTGCAAATGTCTTTGCACTAGTGGGACTATAGCAAAGTCCAATAGCCACGTATAGGATGCCACTAGGTACACTGAGTGTTTGCTAGTATAATGGCTTGGTTAGAATGAGTTGTAGTGTGCAACGCAGGCAGACGCGCTCTGCAAATGTCTTTGCACTAGTGGGACTATAGCAAAGTCCAATAGCCACGTATAGGATGCCACTAGGTACACTGAGTGTTTGCTAGTATAATGGCTTGGTTAGAATGAGTTGTAGTGTGCAACGCAGGCAGACGCGCTCTGCAAATGTCTTTGCACTAGTGGGACTATAGCAAAGTCCAATAGCCACGTATAGGATGCCACTAGGTACACTGAGTGTTTGCTAGTATAATGGCTTGGTTAGAATGAGTTGTAGTGTGCAACGCAGGCAGACGCGCTCTGCAAATGTCTTTGCACTAGTGGGACTATAGCAAAGTCCAATAGCCACGTATAGGATGCCACTAGGTACACTGAGTGTTTGCTAGTATAATGGCTTGGTTAGAATGAGTTGTAGTGTGCAACGCAGGCAGACGCGCTCTGCAAATGTCTTTGCACTAGTGGGACTATAGCAAAGTCCAATAGCCACGTATAGGATGCCACTAGGTACACTGAGTGTTTGCTAGTATAATGGCTTGGTTAGAATGAGTTGTAGTGTGCAACGCAGGCAGACGCGCTCTGCAAATGTCTTTGCACTAGTGGGACTATAGCAAAGTCCAATAGCCACGTATAGGATGCCACTAGGTACACTGAGTGTTTGCTAGTATAATGGCTTGGTTAGAATGAGTTGTAGTGTGCAACGCAGGCAGACGCGCTCTGCAAATGTCTTTGCACTAGTGGGACTATAGCAAAGTCCAATAGCCACGTATAGGATGCCACTAGGTACACTGAGTGTTTGCTAGTATAATGGCTTGGTTAGAATGAGTTGTAGTGTGCAACGCAGGCAGACGCGCTCTGCAAATGTCTTTGCACTAGTGGGACTATAGCAAAGTCCAATAGCCACGTATAGGATGCCACTAGGTACACTGAGTGTTTGCTAGTATAATGGCTTGGTTAGAATGAGTTGTAGTGTGCAACGCAGGCAGACGCGCTCTGCAAATGTCTTTGCACTAGTGGGACTATAGCAAAGTCCAATAGCCACGTATAGGATGCCACTAGGTACACTGAGTGTTTGCTAGTATAATGGCTTGGTTAGAATGAGTTGTAGTGTGCAACGCAGGCAGACGCGCTCTGCAAATGTCTTTGCACTAGTGGGACTATAGCAAAGTCCAATAGCCACGTATAGGATGCCACTAGGTACACTGAGTGTTTGCTAGTATAATGGCTTGGTTAGAATGAGTTGTAGTGTGCAACGCAGGCAGACGCGCTCTGCAAATGTCTTTGCACTAGTGGGACTATAGCAAAGTCCAATAGCCACGTATAGGATGCCACTAGGTACACTGAGTGTTTGCTAGTATAATGGCTTGGTTAGAATGAGTTGTAGTGTGCAACGCAGGCAGACGCGCTCTGCAAATGTCTTTGCACTAGTGGGACTATAGCAAAGTCCAATAGCCACGTATAGGATGCCACTAGGTACACTGAGTGTTTGCTAGTATAATGGCTTGGTTAGAATGAGTTGTAGTGTGCAACGCAGGCAGACGCGCTCTGCAAATGTCTTTGCACTAGTGGGACTATAGCAAAGTCCAATAGCCACGTATAGGATGCCACTAGGTACACTGAGTGTTTGCTAGTATAATGGCTTGGTTAGAATGAGTTGTAGTGTGCAACGCAGGCAGACGCGCTCTGCAAATGTCTTTGCACTAGTGGGACTATAGCAAAGTCCAATAGCCACGTATAGGATGCCACTAGGTACACTGAGTGTTTGCTAGTATAATGGCTTGGTTAGAATGAGTTGTAGTGTGCAACGCAGGCAGACGCGCTCTGCAAATGTCTTTGCACTAGTGGGACTATAGCAAAGTCCAATAGCCACGTATAGGATGCCACTAGGTACACTGAGTGTTTGCTAGTATAATGGCTTGGTTAGAATGAGTTGTAGTGTGCAACGCAGGCAGACGCGCTCTGCAAATGTCTTTGCACTAGTGGGACTATAGCAAAGTCCAATAGCCACGTATAGGATGCCACTAGGTACACTGAGTGTTTGCTAGTATAATGGCTTGGTTAGAATGAGTTGTAGTGTGCAACGCAGGCAGACGCGCTCTGCAAATGTCTTTGCACTAGTGGGACTATAGCAAAGTCCAATAGCCACGTATAGGATGCCACTAGGTACACTGAGTGTTTGCTAGTATAATGGCTTGGTTAGAATGAGTTGTAGTGTGCAACGCAGGCAGACGCGCTCTGCAAATGTCTTTGCACTAGTGGGACTATAGCAAAGTCCAATAGCCACGTATAGGATGCCACTAGGTACACTGAGTGTTTGCTAGTATAATGGCTTGGTTAGAATGAGTTGTAGTGTGCAACGCAGGCAGACGCGCTCTGCAAATGTCTTTGCACTAGTGGGACTATAGCAAAGTCCAATAGCCACGTATAGGATGCCACTAGGTACACTGAGTGTTTGCTAGTATAATGGCTTGGTTAGAATGAGTTGTAGTGTGCAACGCAGGCAGACGCGCTCTGCAAATGTCTTTGCACTAGTGGGACTATAGCAAAGTCCAATAGCCACGTATAGGATGCCACTAGGTACACTGAGTGTTTGCTAGTATAATGGCTTGGTTAGAATGAGTTGTAGTGTGCAACGCAGGCAGACGCGCTCTGCAAATGTCTTTGCACTAGTGGGACTATAGCAAAGTCCAATAGCCACGTATAGGATGCCACTAGGTACACTGAGTGTTTGCTAGTATAATGGCTTGGTTAGAATGAGTTGTAGTGTGCAACGCAGGCAGACGCGCTCTGCAAATGTCTTTGCACTAGTGGGACTATAGCAAAGTCCAATAGCCACGTATAGGATGCCACTAGGTACACTGAGTGTTTGCTAGTATAATGGCTTGGTTAGAATGAGTTGTAGTGTGCAACGCAGGCAGACGCGCTCTGCAAATGTCTTTGCACTAGTGGGACTATAGCAAAGTCCAATAGCCACGTATAGGATGCCACTAGGTACACTGAGTGTTTGCTAGTATAATGGCTTGGTTAGAATGAGTTGTAGTGTGCAACGCAGGCAGACGCGCTCTGCAAATGTCTTTGCACTAGTGGGACTATAGCAAAGTCCAATAGCCACGTATAGGATGCCACTAGGTACACTGAGTGTTTGCTAGTATAATGGCTTGGTTAGAATGAGTTGTAGTGTGCAACGCAGGCAGACGCGCTCTGCAAATGTCTTTGCACTAGTGGGACTATAGCAAAGTCCAATAGCCACGTATAGGATGCCACTAGGTACACTGAGTGTTTGCTAGTATAATGGCTTGGTTAGAATGAGTTGTAGTGTGCAACGCAGGCAGACGCGCTCTGCAAATGTCTTTGCACTAGTGGGACTATAGCAAAGTCCAATAGCCACGTATAGGATGCCACTAGGTACACTGAGTGTTTGCTAGTATAATGGCTTGGTTAGAATGAGTTGTAGTGTGCAACGCAGGCAGACGCGCTCTGCAAATGTCTTTGCACTAGTGGGACTATAGCAAAGTCCAATAGCCACGTATAGGATGCCACTAGGTACACTGAGTGTTTGCTAGTATAATGGCTTGGTTAGAATGAGTTGTAGTGTGCAACGCAGGCAGACGCGCTCTGCAAATGTCTTTGCACTAGTGGGACTATAGCAAAGTCCAATAGCCACGTATAGGATGCCACTAGGTACACTGAGTGTTTGCTAGTATAATGGCTTGGTTAGAATGAGTTGTAGTGTGCAACGCAGGCAGACGCGCTCTGCAAATGTCTTTGCACTAGTGGGACTATAGCAAAGTCCAATAGCCACGTATAGGATGCCACTAGGTACACTGAGTGTTTGCTAGTATAATGGCTTGGTTAGAATGAGTTGTAGTGTGCAACGCAGGCAGACGCGCTCTGCAAATGTCTTTGCACTAGTGGGACTATAGCAAAGTCCAATAGCCACGTATAGGATGCCACTAGGTACACTGAGTGTTTGCTAGTATAATGGCTTGGTTAGAATGAGTTGTAGTGTGCAACGCAGGCAGACGCGCTCTGCAAATGTCTTTGCACTAGTGGGACTATAGCAAAGTCCAATAGCCACGTATAGGATGCCACTAGGTACACTGAGTGTTTGCTAGTATAATGGCTTGGTTAGAATGAGTTGTAGTGTGCAACGCAGGCAGACGCGCTCTGCAAATGTCTTTGCACTAGTGGGACTATAGCAAAGTCCAATAGCCACGTATAGGATGCCACTAGGTACACTGAGTGTTTGCTAGTATAATGGCTTGGTTAGAATGAGTTGTAGTGTGCAACGCAGGCAGACGCGCTCTGCAAATGTCTTTGCACTAGTGGGACTATAGCAAAGTCCAATAGCCACGTATAGGATGCCACTAGGTACACTGAGTGTTTGCTAGTATAATGGCTTGGTTAGAATGAGTTGTAGTGTGCAACGCAGGCAGACGCGCTCTGCAAATGTCTTTGCACTAGTGGGACTATAGCAAAGTCCAATAGCCACGTATAGGATGCCACTAGGTACACTGAGTGTTTGCTAGTATAATGGCTTGGTTAGAATGAGTTGTAGTGTGCAACGCAGGCAGACGCGCTCTGCAAATGTCTTTGCACTAGTGGGACTATAGCAAAGTCCAATAGCCACGTATAGGATGCCACTAGGTACACTGAGTGTTTGCTAGTATAATGGCTTGGTTAGAATGAGTTGTAGTGTGCAACGCAGGCAGACGCGCTCTGCAAATGTCTTTGCACTAGTGGGACTATAGCAAAGTCCAATAGCCACGTATAGGATGCCACTAGGTACACTGAGTGTTTGCTAGTATAATGGCTTGGTTAGAATGAGTTGTAGTGTGCAACGCAGGCAGACGCGCTCTGCAAATGTCTTTGCACTAGTGGGACTATAGCAAAGTCCAATAGCCACGTATAGGATGCCACTAGGTACACTGAGTGTTTGCTAGTATAATGGCTTGGTTAGAATGAGTTGTAGTGTGCAACGCAGGCAGACGCGCTCTGCAAATGTCTTTGCACTAGTGGGACTATAGCAAAGTCCAATAGCCACGTATAGGATGCCACTAGGTACACTGAGTGTTTGCTAGTATAATGGCTTGGTTAGAATGAGTTGTAGTGTGCAACGCAGGCAGACGCGCTCTGCAAATGTCTTTGCACTAGTGGGACTATAGCAAAGTCCAATAGCCACGTATAGGATGCCACTAGGTACACTGAGTGTTTGCTAGTATAATGGCTTGGTTAGAATGAGTTGTAGTGTGCAACGCAGGCAGACGCGCTCTGCAAATGTCTTTGCACTAGTGGGACTATAGCAAAGTCCAATAGCCACGTATAGGATGCCACTAGGTACACTGAGTGTTTGCTAGTATAATGGCTTGGTTAGAATGAGTTGTAGTGTGCAACGCAGGCAGACGCGCTCTGCAAATGTCTTTGCACTAGTGGGACTATAGCAAAGTCCAATAGCCACGTATAGGATGCCACTAGGTACACTGAGTGTTTGCTAGTATAATGGCTTGGTTAGAATGAGTTGTAGTGTGCAACGCAGGCAGACGCGCTCTGCAAATGTCTTTGCACTAGTGGGACTATAGCAAAGTCCAATAGCCACGTATAGGATGCCACTAGGTACACTGAGTGTTTGCTAGTATAATGGCTTGGTTAGAATGAGTTGTAGTGTGCAACGCAGGCAGACGCGCTCTGCAAATGTCTTTGCACTAGTGGGACTATAGCAAAGTCCAATAGCCACGTATAGGATGCCACTAGGTACACTGAGTGTTTGCTAGTATAATGGCTTGGTTAGAATGAGTTGTAGTGTGCAACGCAGGCAGACGCGCTCTGCAAATGTCTTTGCACTAGTGGGACTATAGCAAAGTCCAATAGCCACGTATAGGATGCCACTAGGTACACTGAGTGTTTGCTAGTATAATGGCTTGGTTAGAATGAGTTGTAGTGTGCAACGCAGGCAGACGCGCTCTGCAAATGTCTTTGCACTAGTGGGACTATAGCAAAGTCCAATAGCCACGTATAGGATGCCACTAGGTACACTGAGTGTTTGCTAGTATAATGGCTTGGTTAGAATGAGTTGTAGTGTGCAACGCAGGCAGACGCGCTCTGCAAATGTCTTTGCACTAGTGGGACTATAGCAAAGTCCAATAGCCACGTATAGGATGCCACTAGGTACACTGAGTGTTTGCTAGTATAATGGCTTGGTTAGAATGAGTTGTAGTGTGCAACGCAGGCAGACGCGCTCTGCAAATGTCTTTGCACTAGTGGGACTATAGCAAAGTCCAATAGCCACGTATAGGATGCCACTAGGTACACTGAGTGTTTGCTAGTATAATGGCTTGGTTAGAATGAGTTGTAGTGTGCAACGCAGGCAGACGCGCTCTGCAAATGTCTTTGCACTAGTGGGACTATAGCAAAGTCCAATAGCCACGTATAGGATGCCACTAGGTACACTGAGTGTTTGCTAGTATAATGGCTTGGTTAGAATGAGTTGTAGTGTGCAACGCAGGCAGACGCGCTCTGCAAATGTCTTTGCACTAGTGGGACTATAGCAAAGTCCAATAGCCACGTATAGGATGCCACTAGGTACACTGAGTGTTTGCTAGTATAATGGCTTGGTTAGAATGAGTTGTAGTGTGCAACGCAGGCAGACGCGCTCTGCAAATGTCTTTGCACTAGTGGGACTATAGCAAAGTCCAATAGCCACGTATAGGATGCCACTAGGTACACTGAGTGTTTGCTAGTATAATGGCTTGGTTAGAATGAGTTGTAGTGTGCAACGCAGGCAGACGCGCTCTGCAAATGTCTTTGCACTAGTGGGACTATAGCAAAGTCCAATAGCCACGTATAGGATGCCACTAGGTACACTGAGTGTTTGCTAGTATAATGGCTTGGTTAGAATGAGTTGTAGTGTGCAACGCAGGCAGACGCGCTCTGCAAATGTCTTTGCACTAGTGGGACTATAGCAAAGTCCAATAGCCACGTATAGGATGCCACTAGGTACACTGAGTGTTTGCTAGTATAATGGCTTGGTTAGAATGAGTTGTAGTGTGCAACGCAGGCAGACGCGCTCTGCAAATGTCTTTGCACTAGTGGGACTATAGCAAAGTCCAATAGCCACGTATAGGATGCCACTAGGTACACTGAGTGTTTGCTAGTATAATGGCTTAGTTATCAGTTGGAGTGTGCAGAGGACAAGAGGGTACAGTGGCAGGATTGTGGTGCTCTGGGTAGAGGAATGGAAGACTGCCTTTCTATTCCCTCCTAATGGTGAAATGCAGGTAGGAAATCCCTGACCTGGGCTACACAGACGCTGTTGCTGTTTGCAGGACCTGTCACCTATGGCTCTCTGACCCTGCCGGTTGGAGCCCTTAAAAGGACTGCTATAAAGTGCTCTCCCTAAGCTGTCTAACGCTGTGTATGCAGCGCATACAGCTGTATCGGCTATAGGACTCAGGAAGACGGAGCTGCGACAGTGATGTCTGACACCAAAGACGCAGAAGGCAGATAATGGCGTCCGTGAAGAAAATGTCCGGTTTTATAATGCAGGGACATGTGACATGCAGATCCTATCACACATGCCGTTGCTTCTCTGGCTCAAAGTCCACTTAGCTGTGTGTGTGTCTGTGATTGGCTGACATGCTGGCCCGCCCCACAAGACGCGCGCGCTTAGGGAAGGAAGACAAGAAAAAAAAAAAAAAAAAATGGCGATCGCCATTATAGAAACAGCAGTGATCTGAAGGCGCTGTTCACGCACACTATACACTGAAATGTGATAATAGTTTGATTCACAGAGTGACTTACACTATTACAGCAGAAACCAAGCTATGATTTAGCTGTTTTTTGGCTGCTAGAACCGTTCTCGAACGTTTCTAGAACTACCGAGCTTTTGCAAAAAGCTCGAATTCTAGTTCGATCTAGAACATGCCCCAAAATCACTCGAGCCGCGAACTGGAGAACCACGAACCACGAACCGCGCTCAACTCTAGTCTTCATTTCTGCATGTTGGCGCTCTTTTGAGAGCCAGCCCTCATGCAGGGATTGGCTGGCAGACCACTGCAATGCCACAGCCCTGTTAGTTGTGGAATTGCAGTGATTGGCCGGCCTGCACAGCGTGACCGAGCCTTTATATCGGCCGGCGCGCTGTGCTCTGCTCACAGCTATCCAGACTGTCAGTGCAGGGAGAGTGTCGCTGATTCAGGGAAAGCTTTGCGGCCCTTTATAGCTTTTTCAGTTGCAGGGCTGCAAACAGTGTGACCAAAAGTCCTTCTCAGGACTATTCTAGTTGTATACAGGCAGGCAGGGTATAGCCAGGTCGGAGTACAGTAGCAGAGTCCTTCTCAGGACTATTGTTGCTATATACAGGCAGGGTATAGCCAGGTCTGAATACAGGCTAGTGACCAAAAGAGTCCTTGTCAGGACTATTGTACCAGTATACAGGCAGGCAGGCAGGCAGGGTAGTGGTGACCGTATACCAGCCTTCATCATATCTGGGGCTGGTGTACACAGTGTAAAACAGTCCAGATAGTGTCTGACTTGTCTGTAATTGTCGCTCCCCAAAAAAACCTGTTAGGTTCTTATTGCGTCCGTGCTTGGTTTTTAAAACCGCACGTGTGTGCCTGTTGGTGGCAGCGTACAGGTGCACTTGTGTGCAATTTCCACAAACTTTGATATAACGCACAAGTAGTGAATATACACGTCAGCAGTGCACAGCATTGCAAAATGCGCAAGGGCATTGGCAAGGAACAAGGAAGTGGACGTGATGGTGGTGCAGGCAGAGGCCGAGGTCGTGGGCAAGCTCTAATTTCGCCACAACAAAGGGCCACATCTAGTCGCTCGCACGTCCTGTCCCAAATTCTTGGGGACCGCAGCAGTACACCGCTCTTGAACCAAGACCAGTGTCAACAGGTTGTTAGTTGGATAGCAGATAATGCTTCCAGTCAGATTGGCACCACCACAAACACTCTGTCTTCCACACGGTCAAGTGTCAGTAGCCGTGATACTGCACCGCACATTTCTGAACCTGATCCTCCTTCCTACCACCAGGCTGAGTACACGTCCTCCTCGGACATTAATGATCCCACACTTGGACACTCGGAAGAGCTGTTCACGTTTCCATTCACACATTCTGGCCTCTCGCCAGCTCATATTGAAGTGGGTCATGAGGAGATCGTCTGTACAGATGGCCAAATATTTGAGCAGCCACGTTCTCACGAAGTTGGCAACGTGTCTCAACAAGTGGTGGACGATGATGAGACACAATTGTCAGGAAGTCAGGAGGAGGAGCAGGGTGCGGAAGAGGAAGACGACGTGGTGGATGATCCAGTAACTGACCCAACCTGGCAGGAGGATATGCAGAACGAGGACAGCAGTGCACAGGGGGAGGGAGGCGTAGCATCACAACAGGCAGTAAGAAGCAGGGTGGTGGCCCCAGGCAGAAGTCAGGCAACCGTTCCCCGGAACACCACGACGACACAAGGTGCCTGTACAAATGTTAGGTCTTCCCGAGTCTGGCAGTTTTTTAAGTTGGATCCAGATGATTCTAAAAAGGCCATTTGCAACACCTGCCGTGCCAGCATCAGCAGGGGTACCAAAACTAGCAGCCTGACCACCACCAGCATGATCAGGCACATGTCAGCCAAGCACCCGACTTTGTGGGAAGTACAACAGAGTCGAGGAGCAGTGCTTGCTGATGTCACTGCTACGTCTTCGCTGGTTGTGCATGCGAGCCAATCCTCTGTCCATGCTGCCTGCGAACAAGCCTCCTCCTCTCCTGCACCTGCAGTTGCCTACGCAGAAAGAACACCATCATCAAGCACGTCCTTGTCCCAGCGCAGCGTTCAGTTATCCATTCAGCAAACCTTTGAACGCAGGCGCAAATACACTGCCAACACCCCACATGCCACAGTTCTAAATGCTAACATTTCGCGACTGCTTGCGCTGGAAATGTTGCCTTTTAGGCTGGTGGAGACAGAAGCATTCCGTGACCTGATGGCGGCAGCTGTCCCACGTTACTCGGTCCCCAGCCGCCACTATTTCTCCCGGTGTGCCGTCCCCGCGTTGCATAACCACGTGTCACAAAACATCACACGTGCCCTGAACAACGCTGTTTCACCCAAGGTCCACCTAACCACAGACACGTGGACAAGTGCTTGTGGGCAAGGCCGCTACATCTCGTTGACGGCACACTGGGTTAATATTGTGGAAGCTGGGACCCAGTCTGAGCGAGGGACGGAACACGTCCTTCCCACACCAAGGTTTGCAGGCCCTACCTCAGTCAGTGTTTCACCCACACTCTACAGCTCCGGAATGTCATGCTCTTCAGCCTCCTCCTCCTCCTGCGCATCCTCATCCACTGTGCCCTCCACACCAGTCACAAGCTGGAAGCACTGCAGCACTGCCTCGGCGAAGCGGCAACAGGCTGTGCTGAAGCTAATCTGCATAGGTGACAAACCCCACAATGCAGAAGAGCTGTGGACAGCTCTGAAACAGCAGGCAGATCACTGGCTCACACCTCTGAACCTAAAGCCAGGAAAGGTCGTGTGTGACAATGGCCGGAACCTGGTGGCGGCTTTGAGGCGAGGCCAGCTGACACATGTTCCATGCGTGGCCCATGTGCTCAACCTCGTGGTTCAGCGGTTTATAAAGTCATACCCAGAGCTGTCTGATCTGCTGGTAAAAGTTCGCCGCCTGTCTGCACATTTTCGAAAGTCACCTACTGCTTCAGCCGGCCTTGCCGGCTTTCAGCGCCGTTTGCATCTTCCGGCTCACAGACTGGTGTGTGATGTCCCCACGTGTTGGAATTCAACTCTGCACATGTTGGTCAGGATATGTGAGCAGAAGAGGGCAGTTGTTGAGTACCTGCATCACCTAAGCCGTCGGGAAATGGGTCAAACTCCACACATAACACCTGAGGAGTGGAGATGGATGTCAGACCTATGTACCATCCTCCAAAACTTTGAGGACTCCACCAAGATGGTGAGTGGTGATGACGCCATTATTAGCGTCACCATACCGCTACTCTGCCTTCTAAAACGGTCTCTGCTGAAAAACAAACATGATGCATTGCAGGCGGAGCGCGATGAGTTGCAGCAAGAAACAGTAGTGGGTGTGGGTGATAACACACAGCCCAGCCTCGTCTCATCACAACGTGCAGTGGAGGACTATGACGAGGAGGAGGATGAAGACATGGAGCAACTCTCCGGCCAAATTGAGGATATGACATGCACACCAGTCATATCCTCGGTTCAGCGTGGCTGGCCAAAGGACAGGGTAGATGAGGAGGAGGAGGAGGAGGAGGAGGAGGACAGCATGTTCAGTCATCTTGTTGGTCAGGCTACTGAAGTCCTGGCTGTTAAGAGTCTGGCGCACATGGCTGACTTTATGGTAAGCTGCCTGTCTCGTGACCCTCGCGTTAAGAACATCTTGGCCGACAATCATTACTGGTTGGTAACACTGTTAGACCCACGCTACAAGGAGAACTTTTTGTCTCTTATTCCCGTGGAGGAGAGGTCAACCAAAATGCAGCAGTTCCGGAAGGCCATACTCATGGAAGTAGGCAAAGCATTCCCCTCACAAAACGCTAGCGGCATAGGTCAGGAATCAGTGGACAACCGAGGCGTACAGCCGAGAGAGGCACAAGTCCAATCCGCCAGAGGTAGGGGAACAGTCTTTAAGATGTGGGACAGTTTTCTCAGCCCCTCACGTACCACAGCCCCTGAGGTGCGGGGTAGTGCCACAAGAAATCCTAAGTTTGCCCAGATGCTGAAGGAGTACCTTGCAGATCGAACAACTGTACTCCGACATTCCTCTGTGCCTTACAATTATTGGGTATCCAAGCTGGACACGTGGCATGAATTGGCTCTCTACGCCTTGGAAGTCCTGGCCTGCCCTGCTGCTAGCGTTTTGTCAGAGCGTGTTTTTAGTGCCGCAGGTGGAATCATTACAGATAAACGCACCCGCCTGTCAACTGAAAATGCTGACAGGCTGACTCTGATCAAGATGAACAAGGGTTGGATTGGGCCAGACTTCACCACACCACCAGCAAATGAGAGCGGAATTTAAAGTTTGCCATGTACCTCCACTCACCCATGGGTACACACTTCTGGACTTTGGATAATCGCTGGACTGCTCCTCCTTCTCCTCATGCGCCACCATGATGATGACCGTTACAAATTGCAATACTTAGGCCTTTGTTTCAGGTATACCCCCAGTGGTAAATTTTTTCGCCCATTCTTTGCAGAATGGACATTACAACGACAGGAGACCCGCTCCTTTGCAATGGGAACAATGTTTTGAGGCCCTCATGCACGTCTCTACCCAGGGACAACATGGAGCCTCCCAATTTTTGGCTGCCCTGCCTAAGGGCTATACTATAATACACCCACTTCCTTAAAATGGACACTTAATGTTTTGAGGCCCTCATGCACGTCTCTATCCAGGGACAACGTGGAGCCTCCCAATTTTTGGCTGCCCTGCCTAAGGGCTATACTATAATACACCCACTTCCTTAAAATGGACACTTAATGTTTTGAGGCCCTCATGCACGTCTCTACCCAGGGACAACGTGGAGCCTCCCAATTTTTGGCTGCCCTGCCTAAGGGCTATACTATAATACACCCACTTCCTTAAAATGGACACTTAATGTTTTGAGGCCCTCATGCACGTCTCTACCCAGGGACAACGTGGAGCCTCCCAATTTTTGGCTGCCCTGCCTAAGGGCTATACTATAATACACCCACTTCCTTAAAATGGACACTTAATGTTTTGAGGCCTTCATGCACGTCTCTATCCAGGGACAATGTGGAGCCTCCCAATTTTTGGCTGCCCTGGCAAAGGGCTATACTGAAATAGACCCACTTCCTTACAATGGGCACTTCAGGTTTACAGGCCATCATGCACGTCTCTATCCAGGGACAATGTGGAGCCTCCCAATTTTTGGCTGCCCTGGCAAAGGGCTATACTGAAATAGACCCACTTCCTTACAATGGGCACTTCAGGTTTACAGGCCATCATGCACGTCTCTATCCAGGGACA
This sequence comes from Anomaloglossus baeobatrachus, assembly GCF_048569485.1. Taxonomy (NCBI): domain Eukaryota; kingdom Metazoa; phylum Chordata; class Amphibia; order Anura; family Aromobatidae; genus Anomaloglossus; species Anomaloglossus baeobatrachus. The sequence continues at coordinate 863,942,793 of NC_134353.1, read as the reverse complement.
ATGTGGAGCCTCCCAATTTTTGGCTGCCCTGGCAAAGGGCTATACTGAAATAGACCCACTTCCTTACAATGGGCACTTCAGGTTTACAGGCCATCATGCACGTCTCTATCCAGGGACAATGTGGAGCCTCCCAATTTTTGGCTGCCCTGGCAAAGGGCTATACTATAATACACCCACTTCCTTAAAATGGACACTTAATGTTTTGAGGCCCTCATGCACGTCTCTACCCAGGGACAACGTGGAGCCTCCCAATTTTTGGCTACCCTGCCTAAGGGCTATACTATAATACACCCACTTCCTTAAAATGGACACTTAATGTTTTGAGGCCCTCATGCACGTCTCTACCCAGGGACAACGTGGAGCCTCCCAATTTTTGGCTGCCCTGCCTAAGGGCTATACTATAATACACCCACTTCCTTAAAATGGACACTTAATGTTTTGAGGCCCTCATGCACGTCTCTATCCAGGGACAACGTGGAGCCTCCCAATTTTTGGCTGCCCTGCCTAAGGGCTATACTATAATACACCCACTTCCTTAAAATGGACACTTAATGTTTTGAGGCCCTCATGCACGTCTCTACCCAGGGACAACGTGGAGCCTCCCAATTTTTGGCTACCCTGCCTAAGGGCTATACTATAATACACCCACTTCCTTAAAATGGACACTTAATGTTTTGAGGCCCTCATGCACGTCTCTACCCAGGGACAACGTGGAGCCTCCCAATTTTTGGCTGCCCTGCCTAAGGGCTATACTATAATACACCCACTTCCTTAAAATGGACACTTAATGTTTTGAGGCCCTCATGCACGTCTCTACCCAGGGACAACGTGGAGCCTCCCAATTTTTGGCTGCCCTGCCTAAGGGCTATACTATAATACACCCACTTCCTTAAAATGGACACTTAATGTTTTGAGGCCCTCATGCACGTCTCTACCCAGGGACAACGTGGAGCCTCCCAATTTTTGGCTGCCCTGCCTAAGGGCTATACTATAATACACCCACTTCCTTAAAATGGACACTTAATGTTTTGAGGCCTTCATGCACGTCTCTATCCAGGGACAATGTGGAGCCTCCCAATTTTTGGCTGCCCTGGCAAAGGGCTATACTGAAATAGACCCACTTCCTTACAATGGGCACTTCAGGTTTACAGGCCATCATGCACGTCTCTATCCAGGGACAATGTGGAGCCTCCCAATTTTTGGCTGCCCTGGCAAAGGGCTATACTGAAATAGACCCACTTCCTTACAATGGGCACTTCAGGTTTACAGGCCATCATGCACGTCTCTATCCAGGGACAATGTGGAGCCTCCCAATTTTTGGCTGCCCTGGCAAAGGGCTATACTGAAATAGACCCACTTCCTTACAATGGGCACTTCAGGTTTACAGGCCATCATGCACGTCTCTATCCAGGGACAATGTGGAGCCTCCCAATTTTTGGCTGCCCTGGTCAAAGGGCTATACTAAAATAGACCCACTTCCTTACAATGGGCACTTCAGGTTTACAGGCCATCATGCACGTCTCTATCCAGGGACAATGTGGAGCCTCCCAATTTTTGGCTGCCCTGGCAAAGGGCTATACTGAAATAGACCCACTTCCTTACAATGGGCACTTCAGGTTTACAGGCCATCATGCACGTCTCTATCCAGGGACAATGTGGAGCCTCCCAATTTTTGGCTGCCCTGGCAAAGGGCTATACTAAAATAGACCCACTTCCTTACAATGGGCACTTCAGGTTTACAGGCCATCATGCACGTCTCTATCCAGGGACAATGTGGAGCCTCCCAATTTTTGGCTGCCCTGGCAAAGGGCTATACTGAAATAGACCCACTTCCTTACAATGGGCACTTCAGGTTTACAGGCCATCATGCACGTCTCTATCCAGGGACAATGTGGAGCCTCTCAATTTTTGGCTGCCCTGGCAAAGGGCTATACTGAAATAGACCCACTTCCTTACAATGGGCACTTCAGGTTTACAGGCCATCATGCACGTCTCTATCCAGGGACAATGTGGAGCCTCCCAATTTTTGGCTGCCCTGGCAAAGGGCTATACTAAAATAGACCCACTTCCTTACAATGGGCACTTCAGGTTTACAGGCCATCATGCACGTCTCTATCCAGGGACAATGTGGAGCCTCCCAATTTTTGGCTGCCCTGGCAAAGGGCTATACTGAAATAGACCCACTTCCTTACAATGGGCACTTCAGGTTTACAGGCCATCATGCACGTCTCTATCCAGGGACAATGTGGAGCCTCCCAATTTTTGGCTGCCCTGGCAAAGGGCTATACTGAAATAGACCCACTTCCTTACAATGGGCACTTCAGGTTTACAGGCCCTCATGCACGTCTGTATGCAGGGGCATTGGTGAACCTCACAATTTTGGACTGCCCTGGCAAAGGAAAATACTACAAAGACTCACTTCCTCAAAATGGGCACATTAGACTCAAGAGGCCTTCATGTACGTCTCTTCTCAGGGACATCGGAGTGCCACACAATGTTTTCACGTAAAATCTTTCATGTATTAATCTCAAAAAGTAACATACACCAGCTCTATCTCACTATTGGGTATGTGCCCTTAACATTTCTGCCATGAAAAATCATTTTGGGGTCATTTTGGAAGGTTTTCTGGTGAGTCCGTAAAAATGGCGTGAAACGCGGACAAAATTGTTCACAGCTGTGACTTTTGAGTGATAAATGCTTCAAGGGGTCTTCTCCATGCTGTTGCCATGTCATTTGAGCACTCTTCTGAGACTTTTGTGACATTTTTAGGGTTTCTCCATGCTGCCAGGGGGTCATTTCACAAAAATACTCGGGTCTCCCATAGGATAACATTGGGCTCGTTGCTCGGGCCGAGTACACGAGTATCTTGGGAGGCTCGGCCCGAGCTTCGAGCACCCGAGCTTTTTAGTACTCGCTCATCACTAATCGCTATGTGTGACACTGCAGGAACGAGGAACCTCACCTTACCGGCGGCCACCCGCAATGAAGAAGGAAGGAGGTGGGCGGGATGTTACGTCCCGCTCATCTTTGCCCCTCCGCAACTATTGGGCGGCGGTTCGGTGACGCTGCTGTGACGTTGCTGTGATGCTAAATGAACCGCCCCTTAGAAAGGAGGCGGTTCGCCGGTCACAGCGACGTCCCTAGGCAGGTAAGTTGTGTGACAGGTCAGCGCGATGTTGTGCGCCATGGGCAGCGATTTGCCCGTGTCGCACAACCGATGGGGGCTTGTACGTACGCTAGCGATATCGGTCACGATATTGCAGCGTGTAAAGCGGCCTTAAGTCTGGGGATTTCTGCCCTTGGCGCTCATATGCGAAACTGAATAAATCAAGATGTTTTTTGAAAATGTTCCCATTTTTTCATTTGAATATCATGTCCATGTCTATTCATCCAGTGATTTCCAACTTTTCCTTCTTGGTTTCTTTTTCTCCTTTCAATATCAATATTGAGTGAATATTTATATGTAATAGCTGACTATTTATGATGCCACAGTGAAAGAACAATAAAAATTTCTGTGCCTTGGGTAGGCGCCATACTTTGATTTTTTATCTGCAGCACATCATGCCTTAAAGTTTTATAGTTGAAAGGAGAGAGAGGTTTATCGAACTGAACTATCATCCTTTGCTGATCCAAAAAGATGTAAAAATCTCATGAGGCAAATTCTTATTTCGGGAACATTTTTCCTAACTCCACATATAAGGCCTTGGTTCCACTTGCGCATAGCTTCCGATGCAAGAGCATCAGAAGTGATATCGTAATGACTTTCTGCTGCGAGTGGGGGCTGAGGGTCATGCGACTGTGATCCGATCTTCTGATCGGATCACAGCTGTGGAGAAGAAGGGGGGAGCATTTTCTTCCTTTCCTTCGTTGCCTGTCTCTCCATACATCGCACTGTGGTCGGATGACATACGAGTGCAGTGCGATGTTTCACACGCTCCCATAGACTTGTATGAGTACATGTGAGCTGAGAATTGTTGCCAATATCGCATGAGAAATCAATTGCAGATATACACTGCCCCATAGTTTTGCAAAGGTACGAGTGCAAAAACTATTCAAACACAGGGATTGTTCATGAAACATATACATATAATAACATATACATATAATAACCTTTAAAATCATTACTTTATTCTATCATTCTTAAAAACATCCAAAAATACACAAAAATATACAACTAGCTAAACTGCACAGAAGAAAGGAAGGAGGGTTAGAGGTCCCACCCTACAGGTAAGCCTCCCTGCTGTCCACTACCTCATGCGGAGGTCGGCACCCTAATGATGAACGATATGGTGCCCCTACTCTCCGAAGACTATCACTAATCTGCCCTACCTTGCCTTAGCAACAGGTATGAAAGGTTCTCTTATCAAACGACAAAGTGCAAATAAAATAAATTAACTAATCCAACGGATAGCCAGTAAGGGTACCTTCACACTTAGCGATGCAGCAGCGATCCGACCAGCGATCTGACCTGGTCAGGATCGCTGCTGCATCGCTACATGGTCGCTGGTGAGCTGTCAAACAGGCAGATCTCAACAGCGACCAGTGAACAGCCCCCAGCCAGCAGCGACGTGCAAGCGATGCTGCGCTTGCACGGAGCCGCCGTCTGGAAGCTGCGGAGACTGGTAACTAAGGTAAACATCGGGTATGGTTACCCGATGTTTACATTAGTTACCAGTGTGAGCAGGGAGCAGGGAGCCGCACACACTGAGCGCTGGCTCCTTGCTCTCCTAGCTACAGTACACATCGGGTTAATTAACCCGATGTGTAATGCAGCTGCATGTGCAGAGAGCAGGGAGCCGCGCACACTGCTTAGCGCTGGCTCCTTGCTCTCCTAGCTGCTGTACACATCGGGTTAATTAACCCGATGTGTACAGCAGCTACATGTGCAGAGAGCCGGAGCCGGCAGCACAGGCAGCGTGAGAGCTGCAGAGGCTGGTAACTAAGGTAAATATCGGGTAACCACCTTGGTTACCCGATGTTTATCTTGGTTACAGCTTACCTCAGCTGTCAGACGCCGGCTCCTGCTCCCTGCTCGGTTCATTTGTCGCTCTCTCGCTGTCACACACAGCGATCTGTGTGTCACAGCAGGAGAGCGGCTTTGAAGAAAACGAACCAGGGCTGTGTGTAACGAGCAGCGATCTCGCAGCAGGGGCCAGATCGCTGCTCATTGTCACACACAGCGAGATCGCTAATGAGGTCACTGCTGCGTCACAAAAACCGTGACTCAGTAGCGATCTCGGCAGTGAGCTCGCTGTGTGTGAAGCACCCCTAAGGTTTTTGTCCATTTAGAAGTCGTATAAACACCCCAGTTTCACCTCACACTAATCAATAGTGAGGTTAGAAACGGATAGATTTTTGTGCAGGAGTGAGAGGAGGATTATAAATATACATACCCTAGAATGAACCTCCCTCCTGTCCCCTACCTCACGCGGGGGTCGACACCCTAATGATATATGGTATATGGTATAGTATGGTGCCCTCACTCCACGAAGACTGTCCCTACCCAGCCCTAATGCACCCTAACAGCAAGTATAATGTAAAGTGCTTGTGTTTAAAGTATAAAGTGCATAGCAGTATTTCAGCAGTTCATAAAAGGCAGAAATAAACATTAATTGGGATAGTTATAATGATATTATCCACCCAATGGACCACAGTACACCAGGGACAGCACCTTAGTAATATATATAATGTATATGTTGTGGTGCCCCCAATCATCAGAGACCACCCAAATTGCCCTAATGCACCCTAGCAGCAATTATATTATAAAGTGCTCGTGCTGAAAGTGCTTAACAATGTCTGAACAGATCACAAATGGCAGATAAATATATTCAATTGGACAGTCCAAAGATACTCATCACTCCAGGAGCCATATATCCCATATATCTCATCACTCAAGGAGCCAGGTCCTCAGATCACCTGGAATCGCCTCAACGCGTTTCTCCTAAAGGGGTCATTAGGAGGCCAGATACAAAAAGTGCCATACAGATGCCATGATATGCAAATAGGAAGGAGGCCGGGTGCTTCTAGCTCCCCTTAAATAGCTCACCAAACACACATGGTTCCTCCCCTTTCCTTCCTTCTCTAGCTCCTCCCACTCCCCGGGGGAGGAGTGCAATCTGATGTTTTATCGGATTGCACTCGTCTAGGCCTGACAGTCATACTGCTTCCTGGATCAACATCCCACCACAGTATCTACTACCCATATCCTGTAATATTATATTTGTCAAGAAAGGTGTCGTTCTACTTTATAATTTTTGGCTGCCAAAAACATCCGACACCAACAAGTGTACAGTACATGACGAAAGCTAAGGAATGAGTATTCTTCTTATCGGCCTGTGTAAATACACTTTTATTAGAGCTTCCATGATAACAAAATACAGTCAACTGGAATCTACCTAAAGGCCCCGTCACACTAAGCAACATCGCTAGCAACATCGCTGGTAACGAACAACTTTTGTGACGTTGCTAGCGATGTTGCTGTGTGTGACATCCAGCAACAACCTGGCCCCTGCTGTGAGGTCGTTGGTTGTTGCTGAATGTCCTGGGCCATTTTTTAGTTGTTGCTGTCCTGCTGTGAAGCACAGATCGCTGTGTGTGACAGCGAGACAGCAACAACTAATGTGCAGTGAGCAGGGAGTCGGCTTCTGCGGAGGCTGGTAACTAATGTAAACATCGGGTAACCAAGAAGCCCTGTCCTTGGTTACCCGATATTTACCTTTGATACCAGCCTCCTCCGCTCTCACTGCCTGTGCTGCCGGCTCCTGCTCTGTGCACATGTAGCTGCAGCACACATCAGGCAATTAACCCGATGTGTGCTGTAACTAGGAGAGCAAGGAGCCAGCGCTAAGCATTGTGCGCTGCTCCCTGCTCTGTGCACATTTAGCTGCAGCACACATCGGGTTAATTAACCTGATGTGTGCTGTAACTAGGAGACTGGGGGCTGGTCACTGGTTGCTGGTGAGCTCACCAGCAACTCGTGTAGCCACGCTCCAGCGATCCCTGCCAGGTCAGGTTGCTGGTGGGATCGCTGGAGCGTCGCATGTGACAGCTCACCAGCAACCTCCTAGCAACTTACCAGCGATCCCTATCGTTGTTGGGATCGCTGGTAAGTTGCTTAGTGTGACTGGACCTTTACACTAACACCAACCCAACTGTGAGAAGATAAGATGTAGCAGCTGTTATAGAGGACAGGATCCAGAAAACCCCGCTATATACAATGGTCTGGTGCAGGTAGCTATTTTACTCAGGTTATTGGAAGGTTGTATGAAATAGATGAAAATGGCGTGGGAACAAAATGAAGATCATAATTCTCATAGTGTAAACGATCTGCTGTAGGTCATCATGAAGTATGCCACTAACCTACATTTGTTACTTGCTCTGTCTCACATTCCTATGGTATAATCTCTTCTGGGATCCTCCCTAACCCTACTTCTAAATGCTAATTGTATGTAATCTTTGTACTTTCTGTCACTTTGTCCGTTGATAATGAAGATGTTAGTTCTATGCCACTAATTACTATCAATAAGCAGATTAATAATTACAGTAATTACAACGTCATTGAGATTGTGAGGTTTACCAGTCATTATTCTTCCACTTTTCTTAATTTCTCACAGTCAATTTATTAACATCTTCCATTTTTTCTCAGACATACTGACCACATTTTTAGCTGTGAGACATGATAGCGACAAAAGCATCAAGTAAAAGGTATCGTGGCATTTAAAGGGCGGCATAACAATATAGCATTGCATTTGGGAAAAAGCGAAAACCAAAAATAACTTTACTAGCAACTAATAATGCACTTTCATGTATATCAACTCGACAACCCCATATCATATAATAATATGGATTCTGACAGTTAACGTTCCTACCTATTGCGTTGACGTCAATCCTGTGCCTGACCTCGGCCTCTTTCCTTGATTATGACTGTCGCCTTCTTCAGGTACCCAGTTTCAATAGTTGTTCTCTTGACTTTCATTCCAGATTCTTGATCACAAATTTCGGGAGAGAATTGTAATATGGATACTTAAAGGGAACTTGTCACCAGATTTGACGACTGTTAGCTGCGGCCACCACCAGTAAGCCCTTGTATATAGCAGTCCAGAACACTGTATATAAGAGCCCAGGCTGCTCTATAGAACATAAAATACTTTGATAATACTCACCTGTGGGAAAGTCAAGTCCGATGGGTTTCGCTGCTCTCCGGTCTGGTGCCTCCTCTCTGCTGCGATCTCCGTCCTCCTTCTACACAGCCCAGGATGGATGATATGTCCTATGCCCTCTACACAGGCCGGAAATGCCATCCTGTGCATGCTGAGGGCAAATGCAAGTATTGTAATGCGCAGTCGCAAGGAAAGGTTAATGATCACCAGCACATGCGCACTACAATACTTTGATCTGTCCTGAGCAGGGCAAATCAAAGTGCGACTACGCAGAACCTCAATGCCGGCCAGTGTGAATGACATAGGACGCGTCATGCACACGGGCCTCAGAGGAAGGGGGCCGATGATCTCCATAGAAAGGAGGCGCTGGACCGGAAAGCAGTGACACCCATTGGACTGGACCACCCCTCATGTGAGTATAATTAAATAGTTTTTTACATTATACAGATCGGCCTGAGCTCTTTATATACAGTATTCTGGAATAATGTATATATGAGCTCACTGGTGGTGATGATAAGATGATAAGAGATGCTGGGCCATATACATCACAGGAGATTCTAGGGCACATACATCACAGGAGACGCTGGGGCACATACATCACAGAAGGGGCTGGGGTCACATACATCTCAGGATGGGCTGGGGTCACATACAACACAGGAGGGGCTGGAGTCACATACATCACAGATGACATCTTGTGACCACAACTTCTGAATGCCTGGAAGTCAGAGGCTATGTGACAAGCTCTCATTGCAAGTCTATGAGAGCCAGGATGAGACTAGAATGAGGCTCTTATAGATTTGCATTGAATTGTGACCTCCGGCGTGCTCCATAAAACATCGGAGCTGTCAGCAAGTCAGAAATCACAGGAGACCAAGAACCAGAGTGGCAGTGGTAGAAGATGAAGACACCAGAGAATGAGTATAAGACAGGGGCAGGAGACTTAGGGGCACTTTGCACACTATGACATCGCAAGCCGATAGTCCCCGCCCCCGTCGCAGCTGCGATATCTAGTGATAGCTGCCGTATCGAACATTATCGCTACACACACATGCACTCACCTGCCGTGCGACGCCGCTCTGGCCGGCGAACTGCCTCCTTATTAAATCACTGCGACGTCACACGGAAGGCGGCCAATAGCAGCGGAGGGGCGGAGATGAGCGGGACGTAAACATCCCGCCCACCTCCTTCCTTCAGCATAGCCGGCATGAGCTGCGGGAAGCAGGTAAGGTGATGTTCCTCGCTCCTACGGCTTCACACACAGCAATGTGTGCTGCCGCAGGAGCTAGGAACAACATCGTACCATCGCAGCAGCGTAATTATGGAATTCCCCGACACTACACCGATGATACGATTACGACGCTTTTGCGCTCGTTAATCGTATCATCTAGGATTTAGACACTACGATGTCGAGAGCGACGCCGGAAGTGCGTCACTTTCGACATGACCCCACCGACATCGCACCTGCGATGTCGTAGTGTGCAAAGTGCCCCTAAGTTTTAAAGCACCACTCAGCAGTGCAATATGAAAAAAGAGCATTGTCATAATAAAAAACCCCACAAAGCACAAAAACCCAATTTAAACAATTTGTTATTTTCTGATGATCGCTTCTGTATCATTTCCTTCAACGATATGTAGGAGAGATAGTCACGCGCATGCTCCATCGACTAGTCAAAAGGTTAATTGTATACTTAAAAACAGACTTTAAAAATACTTTTTTTACCCATCTATTAATGTGTTATCCATTATTAAGCGCTTGTCAGGCTGGGTATTTATAAATGAACACATAAATGCCAGTGATTTAGAAGATGGGGAGATCTGTCAGGTTTCCATTAAGAAGGGGGTGTTCAAAAATTTGAATTAATTTCCTCTTGGTCTAGAATCAACTGCAATGTTTAAAGAACAAGTAAAAAGATCCATTGCACAAGAAAAACTATTTTCTAACATGTTAAGCTTTTCCGTCTCATATCAGATTGGTTCTGATAGAGATTTTTCATTACTATGATTCGGATGACTTATCCTTAGGGCTCGTGCTGATGACCACATTTTCGGTCCGAGTGCTATCTGACAAAACATTGGATTGCACACTGACTAATGTTATGCTATGGGGTCACGCACAAGTTCCATTTTTTTCCTCGGACCGAGTCTGTCCAAAGGAAAAATCTCTGCATGTCTGTGCTGCCTTCATGAATCCGATCGTACTCGGTCATGCAAGTCAAAGGGTCCAGACAAAAAATCAGACTCTCGGATGACAGATAGACATTATTTGTTTCTATCTTCTCTACATCTGAAAAAATTGGATCAAACTATGATCAGAGTCCCATCAGAGTGTGATTTCCATGATTGATCGGATATTCTTGGATGACAATTAATAACCTTGTCTGCACCCAGCCTTATGATAAGTCTTCAGTATCAGATCGGTTGGGGTCCTACATTCAAATGAATGGGAGCTGATCTGCAGTAGGCACTGAATGTATGGAGATGTGGTTTTCCACTCCATACAATGCTTACATTCAGCCAACACCAGAGTTAGTAGCAACTTACTGGTGAGGACATGTCACGGATGTGTCATGTGTGAGAGACAGTCCTGTGGTTTCTGGCTATAGAAGGTCACAGTGTCTGGCTGCGCAGAATGCTCCCTGACTTTCCATTGTTTCTGCTATCAGTATTCATTGTTATAAGTAGCTTTCCTGCTGGATTCATCTCTCTCTCTTTTGGAGCCAGCTGTTGATTATCAGTATTACCTTGGCGTTTAAATACCCCTTCCTTCCTTTGGACTGGTGATATTTTCAGCTCCTTCAAGCCGAGGTTGCAAGCAGGTGCTTTGTACTCCTCTGTAAACATCGTTGCTCAAAACTGCTGAATTTCTACCTAAGTCATCTAATAATAAGTAGTTCATGCTTTTCCCCCTGTGCGTCCCCTTGCATCTTCTATAGTGTTTAGTAGGGTGACAAAGAATTCATCCCATCCGTTCCCTATTTAAGACCCAGCACTATGGATACCTAGGGTCAGGTATGCAGTTCGGCGCATAAGTGCGGAACCTATCTTGAGTGGTGAGGGACCCCAGGGACCAGCAGTAGATTTGGTCAGGAGTCACCATCTTTCCTCTCCCTAGACACAGGGTTTCCCTTCATTTTCGCTGTGCGCTTGGTACTTTCCCATACCTAGCGTGACAGGACACCAGTGATATGACATTGATCAATGAATATTAAAACAAGAAGTTTTAGCGCTCACCTGCCTGAGAATCAAGGAAGCCGGAATCACTGTAGACCAGAAGGTGCTTGGGTCAGCTGGTGCAGCTCAAAATGAGTACATCAAGACAAAAATCCAGCACTACTAACCGGTAGCTGTAAAAATCCTCTTTTACTTTATTGAATTTATCCATAAAACCACAAAGAAAAAAGAATGGGGAATTTAAAACTGCCGCGTTTCGAGTTCATTATGCACTCGAAACGCGTCAGTTTTTACATTTCCCATCCTTTTTTCTGTGTTTTTATGGATTACTTCAATAAAATAAAAGGAGATTTTTACAGCTACCGGTTAGTAGTGCTGGATTTCTGCCTTGTTGACATTGATCAATATTCATCAAAGTCGTAGTTGTGAACCCAAATCATATTTCTTAAAAAAATTGTGCCTCACTAAGGTAGGATTAAGCACGATTCTCAAAAGACTTTGTCATCTTCCATTTTGTGGCATATTTATTGCAGGAGAGCCAAAAGAAATGAAACTTTTCCTAAATAATTCTACGTTAAATATTTACACCATACTGCAGCTTTAAGTGACTCCATGATTAATAATAAACCACAAATCTTCTTTATTTCACTTTTTTGCTGCCAACATTATAATAATGACTATTACATAAACTCAGCAATCAAAACACAATTCATCCAAAGCATTAAAGTTTATAATTATAATAACAGCCTATTCCTAATAACACTGCTGCGCTGTTTACACTGGGATTGTAAATGTTTGACTTGCAAAAGAAGAGTAGTAACAACGCCCGGAGCAAGAAAATGACCTAGATAGTAATCAGATTTCATTAATTTAATTACCCTTTTGTATATACTGCACACCAATATCATTTCCCTGGCACTGTCTTAAGAAAAATTCCATTAAATTGAAGGTAATAAATATTCTCCATGTTCCGCAGCTATCTTATTTCCAGCTGGAATTTATTTTAAGAAAGAAATTTTAAAGAACAAGAATAACTGAAATATTATTGTGAGTTTTTATATTTTATAAACTTAATATTTGGAATATTATTTTTATTTTTTTGCATTGTACACAATGAATAGTTTTTTTGGTTGATATATTTTAATAGCTTTTCCTAGTGCTGTATATTTAAAAGATATTTTTTTTTCATTAATCCTATTCTGCAGTGCGCTATACACAGAGGCTGTAAAAGCCATTAGATTTTAATGATACCCTAATGCGAAAATGATATTTACCAAAAAAGCATTCATTTACAGTAAGTAATGAAAAAATTGTCCCCAAGGTTTTTTAAACCTTAAAAAAATACAAAATACACCAAAAGCCAACTTTAAAATATTTCATGTGACTGTAGTATAGTATGTTCAAAGCATATGGACATCTTTGGGGCATCTTTTATCACTAAATGCATGCATTTTAGCTAAAATAATTATTGCATTTGTTTATGTTTCAAAATTTTGGACTGTTTCGTTGCTACAATATGTGCAGAATGACTGTAGAATGAGTTTACAGTGAATTAGTCAGTTAGTTGCTCTAGTGACAGTCTTTAAAGGGGGGGGTCCACTAGTTAGTATTCATAGGCACATCAATATTATGTTGAGAAACTAGGTTTCTATCAAATAGCTTGTGCTACCAATAGGACCTGTGAGTGGTGCTATTGTGCGCCGCTCATCCCCTTACCGTGACCCTCTGATGTCCGGTGATGTCACGTCAACTTCCTGTTGATCTGACATCATCACAATCGGCCCTAGGCTTCCTGAGTCACTGGGCTCTAGGCGGAGTTTCACCGTTCGTCATCGAGATAGGCAAACAGGTGAAATCAAAACTCTATCTCACAGCACGTACACACAGAGATATAAGACAATAAGAGTAAGAAGGAAAATAGGAGCAGGGAAGAAACAACAAGACAACAAGAGAATTCTACAACAATTCCAAGCACCATGCAATATAATTACTAAAAGGACTGAGACACAATAGCACACAGAACAACACAGCAATATACTATAGTTGGCGTGGAAAGACAGAGTCCATCATCTTAAAAAGGCGGGGAATAAATGTAATCGGTTTCCAACAACATGCGATACCAGAGGTAACCAGCAGGTTAGCAGAGGTTAATTGTTGCTAGCCTGACCATTAATGAGTCCACACCCAATACTGCCTGTGTAATTCAGAAACAGCAGAGAAACCATAGTGTGGAGTATTAAAATCTGTAGTGTAAATAGCATCTAATGCTGCTATAATAGCCCGCGAGTTTAGAGCAAATCTCTGTGTGACAGTGTAATGTCCATTAAAGTGATTGCTCGATCAGGGGGGTTGAGTACGGGTTAAGTGAGGTGAAGGAAAGATGATCAGTTCAATTTTTTCCACATTGAGTTTTTAGAAAGCGAGAGGAGAAGAGGGCTATGGCTGATAGACACTCTGGGATTTTGGACAGCAGAGAAGTGACATCTTGACCAGAGAGGTAGATCTGAGTGTTATCAACATATAGGTGGTACTGAAAGCCATGGGACTTTATGAGTTGTCCCAGGCCAGAAGTATAGATTGAGATAAGTAGGGAGACCCAGGACAGAAAGGACGGGATGAGGAGGTAGTGCGGAAATAATAGGTATTAAATGTGAGGTCAGAAAGCTTTGAGGAGATCTAGGAGAGGGCAATGTCCTTCATACCAAGGTAAAGAATGATCTGTAATAGGAGTGAGTGGTTGACTGGGTCAAAGGCAGAGGACAGGTCCAGAAGAGGAATATATGAAAAATTCTATGTTAGCTTTGGCATTAATAAGTCATTAGCAATTTTGTTTAGGGCAGGTCGAAGTGTCTGTTGGATGAGAGGTGGAAGAAAAGTTCAATGTGGAGGTGCATTTGAAGGAGTTTGGTGGTGAATGGAAAAGGATATCCATAGTATGCTGTGTTATATTAAAAAATGCATCTAATCTAAAAGACTAAAATTAAACACTAAACCACTCCGATGGCAGACATTACTTGTTCAGTTTAGATTTTGATGTGCTAAAGCTGCTCACCATTTCCTTACATGTTTTGTTCAAACTTTTAAATTTGTAATGAATCTCTTCAGGACATGTTCAAAAATATTTTGATAATCATCCAAGTATTGTTGTGCAGTTGGGGAATGAACATTGATAACAGTGGTTTCACTTATAAACTTTGTCTTAGGACGGGCCATACACATCAGATGGCTGTCCGGCTGAACAATGCTTTGGGTGATCTTTTCTTCAACAACCATCTCAGGATTCTCCTCCACACATAAGAGCGTATGCTTGGCTGACCGTTCCTGTGTTCTCTATAAGACAGCCATCAACAGACATCTTTGCAGCAAGAAAAACGTTATCAGCAGTCCCATCGGGCATGATTGTTTGACATCTCCTCCAACAAATTAATTGGCTGTACGGGGGCTTAAAAGAATGGTTCACTACTTATTTTTCGAAGCTACATCAATATAATGTTGAGCAACAAGGCTTCTCTCAAATAACTTGTATTGCCAATAGTGCCTGTGAGCGGCGCTATTGCGGTCCGCTCATCCACTTCTCGTGACCCCCTGGGCTCCCTGACCTCTGGGATTTGGTGCTGTGTAGATAAAAGAGTTAGAGGCAAAAGGAGGAGCTAGAGGTAGAGGAAGGCACTTGAGGCAGAAGGAGGAGCTAGATGCAGAGGGATTAGCTAGAGGCAGAGCTCCATGTCCTCCTTCGTCTTCTATCTACATAGAATCTCATCAGAAAGTCTTCACTGAATACAGATTTTACCGTAGAATTGAGAATTTTGATAATGACTGATTAATTCTGGCAGAGAAAGAAGCAGATTTGTCTGATAAGATATATTACAAAGTGGCTTATTTTCATTTTTACTATTGATTCATGAAATAAAAATTTAAACGATGGTTACACTTTAAAGATTGATCTGCACATCAGCACTGACCTTCCAGCTCCATATGTTCAATTACACAAAACAATGAATATACAACAAGCCATTTGTCCTGGCACCCCTTCCCCCACCACCTACAATATGTCACATTGTAATTAACTGATAATATAACACTGTTTATTTTTGCTCCAGAATTATTGCCTTTCTTTACATCATTTATCAATATAGACAAGTTTTTCTATTCCCAAATTAAATGCAGCAGATGTCACTGAAAATATGTTCAATCCATTTATTTAATTAGCTCTGTGTAAAGATGTGCAAAAATCGAAAAATAATGAGGCGAGTACAGAAACATAGATGATTTCTCACTAGCGGTAAGGACATATGGCAGATATGATGCTGTAATGAGCAATACCCAATAATACGGATACAGACGCTTTCTATATACACTCTTGTAACGTATCCAGAGACTTCTCCAGATCTGATATCGTTATTGCTGTTTCTTGACCGAGTAAATCATAGGTCACTTTGTTTCGATCTATAAACTATGACAAATCATCAAGCTTTGATATCGTAGCCCTGAAATCTCTGAAGGCTTGTATAATAGTTGAGGAGTGACTTAAGATAACTGCATTAGCTCCAGCCAGTCTGTCTCCATCAAAAGCATCTATTCTGCTGAGAAACCAGGCAAATTTATGGCCCTAGTATTCATTGTGTAAGACCCCGCATTTCTCTAAAATGCCAGAAGGGCTCAGGGGTTATGTGTGAGTTAATTCTGCATCTTGTGGTGAATGCAAAGACTCTCACCTCTGTATTTAACACTACATTAACATTCTCAAGTTCCTTACAAGATACGCTTATGTTTGTTTCAGATGCAGTAAAGAAAAGAACACAGAAAAACAAATCAAATGCAACATAGAAGAAAGACGACCATATTTCTTTATTTGTGGTTGGAGATAATGAAATAAATATAATTCATT
This sequence comes from Anomaloglossus baeobatrachus, assembly GCF_048569485.1. Lineage (NCBI taxonomy): Eukaryota > Metazoa > Chordata > Amphibia > Anura > Aromobatidae > Anomaloglossus > Anomaloglossus baeobatrachus. The sequence continues at coordinate 863,926,575 of NC_134353.1, read as the reverse complement.
ATTTATTAGCTTATATATATTAACTAGCTGTACTACCCGGCTTCGCCCGGGTTAATAACTGTTGTTAACAAAATTGAATGTATTAACAAAAATTTATTCTGCACACAAAAAACACAAAACAAATAGATATAAATGTAATTATTAAAAGGCAAAAACTAAGCTAATAGAAGCATTTCACAACATATATTTTAACACCACAGCTATTCCACACAGATTTAACTAAATTGGCCAAGTAATGTACTCCATCTGTCTCTGTCTCTTTCTCTTTCCCCGTCTCTCTCTTTCTCCATCTGTCTCTTTCCCTGTCTGTCCCTTTCCTCATCTATCTCTTTCCCCATCTATCTTTGTCTGTCTCTCTGGCTGTCTCCTCCTTGCCTGTCTGCCTGTCTCTGTCCCTGTCTGCATGTCTGTCTGTCTCTTTCCCCATCTGTCTCTTTCCAGGTCTGTCTCTTTCCAGGTCTGTCTCTCTCTATCCGTCTCCCCACCGACATCTTATTACCTCACATATAAGCTTCTTATACTATGAATGTCTTTTGTTCCTATAGCAACCAATCACAGCTCCTACTAATAACCTGTAGTTCCAGGCTCCATTTACTTTAATGGAGGCATGTTTTTTCGAGAGTAACTGTAAAGCGCGGGGTTAAATTTTCCAGTAAAAACATAGTCTACGACGTTCCCTGGGTCACATGAGGTGTCTGTGCAAAGTTTTGTGATTGTAAATGCGACGTGCGGATACACTTTTCTTTTCACTTTTTCCCCATTACGTAGATAGGGGCAAAATTGATTGGTAAATTGGAACGTGCGGGGGTTAAAATTTCGCCTCACAACATAGCCTATGACGCTCTCGGGGTCCAGACGTGTGAGTGTGCAAAATTTTGTGGCTGTAGCTGCGACGGTGCAGATGCAAATCCCGGACATACACACACACACACACACACACACACACACACTTAGCTTTATATATTAGATTGCAGAGCACTTAACAGACATCATCACTGTCCCCATTGAGGCTCACAATCTAAATGCCCTATGAGTCTTTGAAGTGTGGGATGAAACCCATGCAAACACAGGGAGAACATAAATTCTTGTGCATATTGTTCTGGTGGTATTTGAGTCCAGGACCCCAGTGTTGCAGAACTACCGAGCTGCCAATATAATAGAAATATAATACAATACCTTAACAATGTATGATGGGCATATCTATAAGAAGTGCAGGAGTAGTAGTGGCATCTGGAACTTGGTGCCTGAAGGACCTAAAGTCCTTCTACTACCATGTTTTTCTAAAAATAATACACTCTCATACTTTATTTTTCCTCAAAAAAGCGGTAGAGCTTATTTTTGGAGTAGGTCTTATTCTTGGAGAAACATGGTTGGGGATAAGTTTACTCCCTCAAAAAAAGCAGACATCCTCTTCCCAGGAGACTCATACTTACCAGACCCTGGATGTCTGCATGGCTCCCAGGTCCTCCATGTGAGCTCCGGCAGGCGCTCCCAGCAGGTGTGCTGCACGCAGTCCTCCCCTGCTTCCAGCTGCCACACTCACATACATCAGATCACGCACACACTCATACACACACACACACACACACACACATCAGATCGCGCACACACTCATACTCATACACATGCACACACACACAATCACTGATCAGATCGCACATGTACAATCACCGATTCACTGATCAGATCACACACACACATACCCACTAGTCACTCACCACATCCAACGGTACAGAATGCCTCTGGCCACAGGGAAAGATGGGAGTAAGTTACGCATCACAGGTCCTGTAAGCATTCCATCTGCAGGTCCTTGCACTCCACCACTCTGCATCTCAGGATTCTGCCGGCCAGAAGAAATCGGTATCGCTGGATGTGGTGAGTGCGTGTGTGCGATCTGATGGGTGATTGTGCTGTGGTCTGATCTTTGCAGGTCTGAGATCTGATGTGTGTGTGAGTGCGTTCCATTGCAGGGCCTCCCACTCAACATCGGTAAGAATGATTGCAGGGTGTCTATAATGAAGTGTCCTGCAGTATCTTTAATTTTTTAGTTGCATGGACACTTCATTATTGAACCGCAACTAGGGTTTATTTCAGGGTAGGGCTTATATTTAAGCCTTGCTCCGAAAATGCTGAAAATCCCTGCTAGGGCTTATTTTTGGGGGAGGTATTATTTTTGGAAAAACACGGCATATAAGAAGAAACTTTTTTAATTTAGTTCTCTTACTCCAAAACATTACACAAATGTATTAAGGTGTTTCACTTCTGTCTTTTTTGAAGTGTCTCTAACAGTAGAGATACCAGGACAGATTATTGTCTGATCCTGCTCTCCTGTCACAATGTGACTGTAGGATAGCAAGGGACAGGGAGATCCTATACTGTAATGCCCCTCATGCTGGAGGACTTTAATCCCTAACCTCCGAATTACCACTAGTGGTGGAGATGCTTGAGTCCCATGCCTTACTATTTTTCCCCTCCAAAACGAAACTGTTCCCCCCAGGAAAGGAAGGGAAGCATTATAATGGCAACACAGGTAAAGGCAGACAAGGAAAAAACAAAACTCAAACACACTGCAAACTCACAGGAACAAACAGTAAGAAATTAAGGCGAAAATCAAGAGAAGTAAGGCAGCAACAAAAAGACAGGAGTTAGCACCACAACTGCTCACAGCAGCGAAGTAGCACCACAACTGCTCACAGCAGCGAAGTACTAAAATCACCAGTAACTCTGGATCACAGCACCTCACCAGGCTAGTATAGAGAAGCTATAGCTGGTATTATTAGAATAGTCTAGCCAGCATATATAGGAGGGGAGCTAATGTGACTGGTTCCCCACAGCATATGATCAAAGGAGACTAAGGGGGGCTTTACACATTGCGACATCGCTTCCGAAATATCGTCGGAGTCACGTCGTTAGTGACGCACATCCAGCCCCGGTAGCGACATCGCAACATGGAAATCCTAGGTGCGACGATAAACGATTGCAAAAGCGACGAAAATTGGTGATCTGTGTAGCGTCTTTCATTTCCATAATGTCAGGTCGACCGCAGGTACGATGTTGTTTGTCGTTCCTGCAGCTCCACACATCGCTGTGTGTAAACCCGCAGGAGCGACAAATATCTCCTTACCCGCGTCCCGACGGCAATGCGGAAGGGAGGAGGTGGGCAGGATGTTATGTCCCGCTCATCTCCGCCCCTCTGCTTCTATTGGTCAGCCGATTAGTGACGTCGCTGTGACGTCGAACACACCTCTTCCTTGAAGGAGGGATTGTTCGGCAGTCACAGCAACGTCGCCAAGCAGGTATGTGCGTGTGAAGCTGCCATAGCGATAATGTTCGCTATGGCAGCAAGCACCAGATATCGCATGTACGACGGGGCCGGGTACTATCGCGCTCGGCATTGCTAGCCGATGCTAGCGATGTCACAACGTGTAAAGTACCCCTAACAAGCATCCCAGCAAAGATTAAATATTGCTATCCTGCCTATGAACTACAAGTATGTGGGTTAACATCCGAGTCTGACCGCACTGGTCACAAACAAGTTAGCAGGCAGAGTGCCAGAATTTGAAGTCTCCATAGATCCTGAAGCTACCATGACAGTCGGCGATGTGGGAAAAAACTCCTTGTGACATCTCCTGTCTGTCAAATGTCATACAGCCATAACAGAATTAGTTTGGGCAGGCTAGTCATCATAAGTAAGTGCAATGCATGCAAAAAAATGTAACGAAAGGAAGTTCCAGATCCTATAGTCCTCACAGGATGTTAGTGAAGAGGAACTACCCACTCATAAAGAAAGAGCATGAGAATCAGGGCATTTCCTAAACCAAATGCAGTTTTAAGTGACTGTTGGTGAGAAACGAGTCAGGACTTACAAAGTTTAAACTACTTTCCATAAGTTTTTTGTCTCAGCAAGCTGCTTAAAATCTATTTGTATTTTATTTCTTTTGTTAAATTCAGCTAGTTCTCCTGGGGCATATGAATAATTGACTAGTGCACATCTCGTATTATATCATATGCCACTCCATACTAGACTTGAGAAAAACAAAAGATAAGGGAGCATTCAAAGGCTGATTATAAAATTGTAACAACTTTATTAAATACAAAAGTTTATAAAAGAATCCAGATTTTACAAATTACAAAATGGTGGTACTAGATGTTACAGTGGATGAAACCCACATGTTAATGGGGGGCTCAGGCAAACATCACAATGGCAATGGGAAGTCCAAAACAGGGGTCTCTCTCTAAATATAATATAATATGGCTGACAACAAAGCCTGTAGTAATTATAAATTCCAAAAGGAATTGTAGCTTAATGCATTTATTTCAATATAAGTGGCCAGTGTCAGTCCAAGTAAGTCTAGAGGACAACACATAGCGTCAGCCAGAAATAAATCACCCTTAAGCCTGCTTTACACCTTTCAATTAAGCATACGATATCGTATGCAATGTGACCCGCCCCCATCGTATGTGCGGCACGTTCAATTTGTTGACCGTGTCGCACAATCGATTAAAAGTTGTCACACGTACTTACCCGTCCATACGACCTCGATGTGGGCGGCGAACATCCACTTCCTGGAGTGGGAGGGACGTTCGGCGTCACACGGCAGCCGGCCAATAGAAGCGGAGGAGCGGAGATGAGCGGGACGTAAACATCCCGCCCACCTCCTTCCTTCCGCATTGCCGGTGGGACGCAGGTAAGATCTGTTCATCATTCCCAGGGTGTCACACACTGCGATGTGTGCTGCCTCGGGAACATTGAACAACCCGACGTGCAATTTGTAGGAAATGAACAACGTGTATGTGATGAACGGTTTTACGTTCAATCGCAGTTGCACGTAGCTGTCACACGCTACAATACCACTAACGATGCCAGATGTGCGTCACTTACGTGACCCCGCCGACACATCGTTAGATATGTTGTAGCGTGTAAAGCCCGCTTAAGATTTACCCATAACTCAGGTGGTCGCCCAGAGATCCCTCATCAACATAAAAGACCATCCAACGCGCGTTTCGCGGAACAATAGATGTTAAAGCTTCTTCTGGGAAGGTGTTTTGGACTTCCCATTGCCATTGTGATGTTTGCCTGAGCCCCCCATTAACATGTGGGTTTCACCACTGTAACATCTAGCACCACCATTTTGTAATTTTGTAAAATCTGGATTCTTTTATAAACTTTTGTATTTAATAAAGTTGTTACAATTTTATAATCAGCCTTTGTGTTTTTCCCTAGTTCTCTTGGGGACTGATAGTTTTCAGTTTGGTGGATGAATTACCAAGACACAAGAATTCATCAAATTTATAAACCTCACTCAAAGTTACGTGCAACAAAAAGCCATTAGCCAGCAAATTAAAAATTCGACTGACATTTACATTGTAAAGTGGTTCTTTAGAAGAGAATACTGTTGCATGGGCAACATTTCATTTATTAGCAGTGACACATTTCTGGATTTGGACTTTTTCTTTTCAAATTAAAATATTTGCTGACAGAGAACTGTCATCAAAATGAAACTTTTTCTAAATAAATTACTGCAAAATATGACAGTGATACATAGCAGAGTGGAGCAAATCACATCACAGAGAGCTCGGGGTGTAAATATTTAATATTGTATTCAAGTTAAACAAAATATGGTTTACTTTAACTAAAAATGCTTCTAAAAGCTAAGGATCTGTAAGATGATATTTAAAGGGATGAACATTAAATGTAATAAAGGTATGGCCAAAAGTTTTGAGGCTTACAGAAATTTTGGTTTTCACAAAGTTCACTTTTTCAGTGCTTTTAGATCTTTAAAGGGAACCTATCACCAGATTTGGTGACTATAAGCTGCGGCCACCACTAATAAGCTCTTATATACAGCATTCTAATATGTTATATATAAGAGCCCAGGCCACTCTGTATGACATAAAAAACACTTTTATAATACTCACCTAAGGGGCGGTCCGGTCCGATGGGTGTCGTTGCTCTCCGGCCCAGGCGCCTCCTCTCTGCTACGATTGCCATCCTCTTTCTCCTGAGACCCATGTGCATGACGCGTCCTATGTTATCCATAATAGCAGCCTTGAGGTCCAGCAAAGGCACACTTTGATCTCCGCTGCTCAGGGCAGATTAAAGTTGTAGTGCGCATGTGCGGACGGTCTTTATCCTTTCCTTGCGCCTGCGCATTACAGTACTTTGATCTTCCCTAAGCAGGGGAGATCAAAGTGCGACTGTGCAGGACCACAATGCTGGCCTGGGCTGGATAGAAGGAGGATAGAGATTCCAGCAGAGAGGAGACCCCGGACTGGAGTGCAGCGACACCCATCAGGCCGGACCGCCCCAGGTGAATATTCTAAAAGTGTTTTTTTGTGTTATACAGAGTGGCCTGGGCTCTTACATACAGTATTCTGGAAGGCTGTATATAAGGGCTCACTGGTGGTGGCTGCAGGTTATAGTCGCCAAAGCTGGTGACACGTTCCCTTTAAGTCAGATGTTTCTATGAATAAAGAGGTACAATTACAAGACTTATCAACTTTTAATGACAAATTCATCAAGATTATGTAAAGACTCAATATTTACAGTGTTGACCCTAATTTTTCAAGACTTCTGCCCTTCACCCTGACATACTGGATATCAGCTTTTGGGCCAAATCTTGATTGATGACCTACTGCTGACCAATTTTTGTCAAATCAGTGCTTTGAATTTAGCACAATTTCTGTGTTTTGTTTGTTCACCCACTTTTTGAGAATTGAAGACAGGTTCTCAATGAGATTGAGATCTTTAGATTCTCGTAACTATGGACTTAAAATTTCAATGTTTTGTTCACTGAGCCTTTAAGTTATCACCTTTATCTTATGACATTGAGCTTCATCATGCTGGAGAAAGCATTGTTCATTACCAAATTGCTCATGGATTGTTGGGAGAAGTTGTTCTTGGAGGATATTTAGATCCCATTCTATATTCATGGCCTTGAGTGAACCCCCTCCATGGATGAGAAGCCCCCACACATGAATGGTCTCAAGATGCTGTACTGTTGGCAGACACAGGGCACATGGTAGCACTCAAGTGTTCTTCTCTGAACAATCATTCTTCATAATGTCCCAAACAGTCTGAAGAGGGTTTCATCAGAGAAAAATACATAACCTTGCAGGCAGAACTGCCGAAGACTGGGGTCAAGCTATTTTTCTCTAACAGAGCCTCCTTTAGACTCTTTAGGCCTTGATGTATAAACTTAATGAATTTGTCAATGAAAGCTGAAAAATTATGAAATGCAGACAATTGTATTTCAGTAATCATAGAAACATCTGACAAAAAGATCTAAAAACACAGAAGCAGCAACAATTGTGAAATCAAATTTGTTAGTCTCAGAACTATTGACCAGGATTGCATTTATAGATTTCCCATTGGGATTAGCATCTATCTCAAGAACAGAACCCAAATGTGTCTTGCTGAGTGGAAAGTTGGGTCACTCTCACTGTTTGGCCGGGGCCACACGGGGAACTAATGCGATCCTCGCATGACTCTCGGCTCATGTTGGCAGCACAGTGGAAGCCTAGTGTCATGCAAGTGTCACTGCGACTGAGGTTCCATCATGCTATGGGACCTCAGCTGCAGGGGGTGGGCAGGCACTGAGGAAGGGCGAGCCGGCTCTGAGGAGGGGAAGGTCAGCTCTGAGGAGGGGAGGGCCGGCGCTGCGGAGGGGAGGGCCAGCGCTGCGGAGGGACGGATTTATCTCCCTCTCGCCTCCGTTGCCGGCTATTGCCATTCTAGCTCTGCACTCACAGTACACCGGTGTACTGCGAGTGTAGTGCGATTTTTCTCTCGCACCATAGACTTGAATGGGTGCGAGAGAAGCCAGGCACGCATTGCACAGCATGCTGCGATTGTTTTCTCGGTCCGATTAGGGCTGAGAAAATTATCGCTCATGGGTTCTGGCACATAGCCTAATATTGGTCCGAGTGGAATGCGATGTTTTATCGCATTCCACTTGCTCCGATTTTCATGCCATGTGTCTTGAGCCTTTGGGACACTATTGTCTTCCATGGTGCTGTTTGTCACATTTTTTTCGGCTTATTATATGTATGGAATGAGTGTGTCCCAGCCTGATGTGATCTTAGAGGGATCTGGGATTAAAAGGTCACAGTGTATTGTTGATTGCAGATCCGCTTTAGTGACCGCTCATCGTTTAACCTGAGTTGGAGCGTATTTAATTCCATCCGGTATTGAAGGGGTTAAGGGTCATTTCTATCCTGCAGTTATCTAACAGGTAATTATAACCTCAGCTGCAGTGACTCCCTTATGCTATAAACATCCGCTACTCACTCCTCTGCTGGCTATAGTTCATGCCTATGCTGTCCACTTTGAAGCAGCCAGTCTCTGGAGAAGCTGAGGTGTCACTTCTGTTGCAGCTGAGAAGTTTCTGCTGAAGAAACTGTTAGGTGTTATTCTTTCCCCAGTTGTGTGTCTTACCTTCCTCATCTTGTTTTATTATAGTAGCGAGACTAGCATCTCTCTGGCCTTCACTAGTCAGGGTTTGCATAGGGCCAGTGATGGCCTAGGCACATGGTGGTGAATGGGAGAGAAGGACACACCTAGGGATGTTAGGGAGTGCAGGGATCAGTCTCAGGTGAGTGTTAGGAAGTGACTCTGCTCCTCTTTCCCTAGCACTAAAGTATTCCTTTGTATTGCTACTTTGGTGTTCCCTCTGTATTGTGCCAGTCACCGGTTGTCCTCTCGTACATTATAACTACATAATACTATATCTCGTACCATTATAACTCCATGATTATGTCCAAAGTACAGAAGTACAATACATGCATTGCATGTATAATGGTTAATGTTTCTTCTACATTTATTAACCAAAGAGAGAATGTGCTAAGTAATATCCAGCTGTCGCAGTTCATGTATCACCCACACTTGTTGTCTAGACATTAGTTTTTCAGACTGTGGTATGTGCTCTCCAGAGTGTTCAAGAAACGTCTCCAGAGGGTACACACACTGTCTGTATGCTGCCCCTTTACTAGTGCAGCATATGAGCATCGCCGCTGTTGGAGTTAGTAGTATTTGACCTAGAAATTTGAAGAAATTCTGTTTTATATCAGCTCCCTGTTAGACAACAGCAAAAAATACTTGAACATGCAGAGTAGTACCCCACAGAGACAGAAAGGAAGGCCATGTCTGTCATAACGGTGTGAAGAATAAAGTAAACAAATCTGGTTGGCTAAGTGAACTCTGATGTTGCGTGTTTGACAACCCACCTATGTCGATGACTGGCAGCAAGGCTGATGGATACCGGCCCGAAGCTGTAAGTAACTGCCCTGCACCTCGCCTGAAGTCCGCTCCACACCCAGAGTCTCCTTGGTGAATAAGAGCTGCACCTGCGTGGCTTGGCGCCGGCACCCTTCTTCACTCGTGTATGAAGCAGCTTAAGGTTCTCTGCCCGCTTGATAAAGGGTAGATGAAGACTGTAATACTTAACCGGCATCTGCATTGATCAACACTATCCACAAACATTGCTGTTTATCAGTTTAAATGCAGCTGTCAAATAATGACTGCATAATTAAAATAGTGCGGTTGTCAGTACACATGCTCACTAGTGCCTACTGCCATCCCATGGCATGATCCATGACAACCAAGGGCCTGCGGAAGGACCGTGACACTGCCATCTTGGCACTCCTCTGAAGCCTATCTCTGGGCTGAACTTCAAATGTGCGGCAATTCATACTATATAATAAAATACTGTAGTATTGTAGTATATAATATAAGCAAAGAAATGAGCATAGGTAAAGGTTCAAGGGGACTAAAAAATAAAGTAAAATGTTTTATAAACAATAAAAAGTATAAATCATTCTCCTTTTCCCAGTTTTAAAATAAAGAAATAAAAAAATAATAAGAGATTATTGGTATTATCTAGTTCATTAAAGCCCAGTCTATCACAATATTAAATGGTTTAAATATGTTGAACACCGAAAAGCCCAAAACATCAACATGCCAGTTTGCAGTTTTTCAGTTCCCATAGTTTTCTAACAGAAATTCAATAAAATGTGATCAATACACAGTGGGAGAAATAAGTATTGAACACGTCAGCAATTTTGTAAGTAAATATATTTGTAAAGGTGCTATTGACATGAATTTCTCACCAGATGTGGTAAGAATTCATCCAGTCCAGGTAGGCAAAGAAATCAAACTACACACATCCTTAAATTTAGTGATGTGTGTAATAATGAGAAGTGACACTGAAAGATTATTGAACAAGCTTACTGAAATGTATTTAATACTTCATACAAAAGCCTTTGTTGCTGATGACATCTTCAAGATGCCTCCTGTATGGAGAAACTAGTCACATGTATAGCTCAGGTGTGATTTTGGCCTACTCTTCTTCACAAACACTCCTCAAATCCTGAAGATCTCAGTGGGCTCCCTCAATGAACTCTGCACTTTAGTTCCTTCCATAAATTTTCCATTGGATTCAGCTCAGGTGATCGGCTCAGCCATTCTAGAAGCGTTATGTTTTTTCTCTAAAATCAATAGAGTTTCCTTGGCTGTGTATTTGGGATTATTGTCTTGCTGAATTGTCCACCCTCGTTTCATCTCCATCATTCTGATAGATGGCAGCAGACTTTTATCAAAAATGTCTCAGTAAGTTTGTCCATTCATCCTTCTTTCAATTATAGGAAGTTTGCCAGTTGCCTCTGCTGAAAAAAAGCCCCGCACCATGATGTTCCTACCTCCGATCTTCACTGTTGGTATGGAGTTTTTGGCGGGATATGCAGTACATTTTGACCTCCCAACATGGTGTGTATTATGGCAGCCAAAAGTTCAATTTTGGTATCATCTGACCAGACTATATTCTCTAAGTATTTCCCAGACTTGTCTAAATGTCGTTGAGCAATCTTTAAAGGGAACCAACCAACAGGATTTTGCTTTTTAAAGTAAAGGCATTGCCATACTAGTACTAGGATGCTGAATCCAAGCATACCTTTTGCTCAAAGAAATAATAGAGAAATAAAGAAAAGGGGACACGCCTTAGAGAAGTGATGGCAAACCTATGGCACGCATGCCAGACTGGGCACGCAGAGCCCTTTTTGCTGGTACGCACGCTGTCGCCACACTGCACCACTTTGCACTATCGGTGTGGTCTCGCCAACAGTGCAAAGTGGTGTTGGAGCAGAGGAGACATCTCTCCTCCTTCTGACACGCCTCCTCTCCTGAGCCGCTGTGTGCGGCTGTGCCAAGGTGTGGGGGACAGAGCCAGTACGGGGGAAACATGGAGTGCACAGGGGAAACATGGAGCGCACGGGGCAAACATGGGGCGCACGGGGCAAGCATGGGGAGCACCGGGGAAACATGGGGAGCACGGGGGAAACATGGGGAGCATGGGGCAAACATGGGGAGCACGGGGCAAACATGGGGAGCATGGGGCAAATATGGGGAGCACGGGGCAAACATGGGTTGTACCCATCATTAGATGTTTCTTGTGTGGCATCTTAGTAATGAGACTAGTGTTGATCGGACCCGGATCTTAAAAATCCGGATCCGCACGGTTCGAGGTTCCGATCCGAGTCCAACCAGTACATGGGATGCACGATCCGGATCCGTTTTTTTTTTTTTTCTCTCTCTCTTTCTCTCTCTCTCTGTCCCTCTCTCCCTCTCTCGTCCAGGATCCGACTCCCCATTCATTTACATAGCCGCGGATTCCGGATCGGTTCCGGATTTCGGCGTCAACCCGATCCAGATCCGTCGGACCCGGATTATAGCCGATCCGCTCAACTCTAAATGAGACACATTTTAAAAGGCATCAATTAAATCAGCTGATATTATTTTTCACTAAGTGGCATGATTGCTTTCTAATTACTGATTGAGTTTAGCTGCTGCCATGACTTTCCATTGCTTTTCGCACCTCACTTTCTTCATGTGTTCAATAATTGTTGTTACTGACATATGATGAGAAATTCATGTCAACAGCTCTTTTAGAAATATATTTACATAGAAAATTTAGTGACATGTTCATTACTTATTTCACCCGCTGTATGTTATGTACCCAAAAATACATTCAAATTAAACAATTTCAATGCAAACTTCAACTCAGCATGAAAAAAACAAGCCCTCACACCGCTCCAGCCACTGAAACTTTAAAATGTGATGGGTCTCAGAATTTTTTTTCACTGTTCAAATATAAAAAAAATGATACAAGTTTAGCATCATTGTCATTGTACTGACCTGGAAAATCATGTTTTATAGACATTTTTACTGAACAATGAGTATCGTAAAAACTAAGCCAGAAAAAAATGGTGGAATTCTAAATTTTTTTGACAATTTGACCTCCCTTGTATTTTTTCTCTTGCTTTCCAGTACTTAATATTGTATTAAAAGCTGCAACTCATCCCACAAAGAAGATCTTGTACTTTTATATTAATGGAAAAATAAAAAAGTTATGGTTCATAGTGGAAGGGGAGAAAAAAAACAAAAAGTGCAAAAATGACAAATCAGCCTTTCTCAAAGGGGTTAATATGAAGACTGACAAAAAAATTGTGCCATTGTTTATTTAGGACAATAGAAACACTGTGTGTCTGAAGCTCTGTAGTCCAGATCCATAGGGACCAGTCTAAATATATACATATTTTTGTTCCTGACCTACATCAGACGTCATAATCAGCCAATATATTTTTCCTACTTTTCCCATCTTTCTACATTCACTGCTGTATTGATTTCTGTCACTAATCCTTGTCTTGTCATCCCAGGTGGGAATACTCCATCCTCATGTTTGTAAACTTTAAGACTTCAATCACTGCACTCCAAGCGAGGGATCTGGATTGTTAGTAGTTTGATTGACAGGAGTTTCAGTCGCATTATGGCATTAGCATATTCAATCCAGAAATCAATGTAACGCCATATATCATCCATCTAGAATACTCTTGTGGCTATCATGTCTTTGAGTTTTTAAAGTCCCACTTGGTTAGCTAAGACGTTCTTTCGTTCCAGTAATACACTTGGTGATATTTAGTGAAATTTGAATAAATTATAAGAGTATTTTACTGAATTTTCAAAAATAATGGGATTTATAGTTGCATGATTTAATCATGATGCACATGACAGATTCATGCATGCAAGCATTTGTGACGCCCTGGACTATTCAGGTGGTCCCAGGTAGTTCCATGCACTCACATCCCCTCCCTAAAAAGGTGACAGCAGCCAAACTTCAAAACCTTGTCACCACCCTCCAGTTTTGATGTCCACACCAGGGGGGCGGAGCCAGGCGGTTGGCCCTGCCCACAGTGGAGTTCACAGGCCTGGAGGCGGGAAAAAGCAGTAGTTCAGAGGAGATGATTAGTCTTGACAGTGGAGGAGAGAAGTCAAGTCCAAGGGCAGACCTGTGACCAGGCCTGTCATAGTCTACCAGGTGTCTGGGTTTGAGCCGATTGGAAACCGGAGCACCAGGAGGGGTACTCAGACCCAGTACGAAGCCCAGAAACTACTGGGCCGAGTCAAATCAACTGATTGAGGACTGGACTTTAGGACCTTTCCCACACAAGACCCGACTGAAGACAACAGCCCAACCATTAGGGTAAAGCCACCGCCAAGGCATAGAGACCCAAGGGGCCAGCGTCTGCAGGCAAACAGGGCTCTCCCGACACCCAGCAAGCCGGGGAGCGGACTACCGTTTCTTAGGCATAGGAGTCATACCATTCACATTAAGGAGGTGCAGGAGAAAGGCGGAAACCACCAACCTGTTAAGGGAGAAGCTGCAGCGGGCTGTGGGCCCCATTCATCATCCTGTTTGGTTTACCAGAGACTCCAGTGTGTTGTGTCATAGTGAGTACACCAGTGCCTTTCGGACCGCGCACCGCACCAGCACCCAGCATGCACCCATCCCCACGCCTCAGCACCTCCCTCGGGCCCCCGGGACCATCACTCCCCTACCAACGGAGGGGTCAACACCAAGCTGCGCAACACCGTCCTCGGGAGGCCTAGTCAATGGCAGCGGTGGTGTCCATCCATTCACCACAACCCGTGGGTGGCGTCACAAACTTACATCCCTTACAAACAACCGCGCCCCCAGCTGTGGAGCTCCCCACCGATGTCCCTGCGTGTAGCGCCAGCCCCCCTTGCAGAGCAAAGTGACCCCCGGGTCCGTGAGGAGCTTGAGCCACCCACCGTACGAGCACGGATCCGAGCGGCTCGGCAGCCGGCCGAGCCTGCGGGGCGCTACACACTGCGGTATCGCACTACCATAGATTGTCACCGGGCAGTGGTCATGGGTGAGGGATTTGCTCCTGACATGCTACATGAAAAGCATGTTCAGACACATTTATAGTTCCTCCTGGCTTGCTTCCTTTCTAATTGGTCCTGTGAGTTCCTGAACAAACCAACCTAATGCTGTAGTCCAATTCGTAACAGTCACTTTCTCTTTCCTCGGTTCCCCAGCTCATCTCCTTGTAGAGGAGGGAGTAAGGGGTTTGTCACTAAGGCCAGAGTAGAGCTTGTGCTCCCAGACGCTTTAGAATCCACATCTCTTCTCCTCACAGAGCAAGAGGGTTGGGGGTAGCTAGTAGTGCCAGAATAGAACCTTGCGCTACCAGTTGCTTGGGGAGACTTCCCCCGGGAAAGCCAACTTTGCTCCCATCTCAGTTTGTTCTGGCCCAATACCTTTTAAGCTTGTGGCCCTATCTCTTGAGTTCAGTCCATACGATCCTGACTGGTGCTACTCCGTTTGATGGAAGGTCCCTAACCTCAGCGTTATCTTGTGTTCTGTATCTTGGTTAACTCTCAAAAATCATGCCATCTCCTGTCTGGTTTCCTCTCTCCTTCTCTGGGCACAAATCACCCACTGCATGTGGCCTTGACAACCTTCAGACTATATGTTTGCATCTTTCACATACTGTGTCTTCACTAACTTTCTAGAAGGAACCATCTCTTTCCCTATCAGCTAACCCCTCCTATTGTGGGCTAGTCCCAACACTTAACTACTTATTTCCCTTCAGCCTGGTAGCCACATAAATACTGCTGTACATTATACATTACACAGGGTCTCATTATATCACATCACATTAACATCACATACCACATATCACATTATTCATGAAAGATGCATAACACAATTCACAATACACTACACAACAATAGAACAATGCGATTGATGTGTACAGGGAAAAGAACACGACTGCATCAATCCATACACTCCTGACTGGTGCCACTCCGTTTGACAGAAGGTCCAATGCTTCAGCATTGTCTCGTGTTCTGTATCTCGGTTAACTCTCAAAAATCACACCATCTCCTCTCTGGTCTCCTCTCTCCTTTTCTTACCACAAATCACCCACTGCATGTGGCCTTGACAATCTACAGACTATATGTCTGCATCTTTTCACATACTGGGTATTCACTAACTTTCAAGAAGGAATCATCTTTTTCCCTATTAGCTAACCCCTCCCATTGTGGGCTACTCCCAACACTTAACTACTTCTACCGCTACGGCATAGTAGCCACATAAATACTGCTGTACATTATACATTACACAGGAATACATTACATCACATCATAGTTCATATATCACATTATTCACGAAAGATGCATAACACAATTCCTAATACACTACATGACAATACAACAACGTGATGTGTCTTCCGGGAGAGGAACACAACAGCATCAATCTACCTCCTTACACTACAAAGCCATAGGCACTCTGTTTGCTTTCATATAGCGCTGCATCACAGCACTGAATTGTGTTGATTCTATCCCTAATTGCCTTTCTTCTAGGAAAGAGTGCCTCCATAATACAGCCTTTAAAGCAGAATGCCACAGCTTTGTTTTCCGTTCGGGACATGTGCACCCAAAGCATTTTTCTAGCCAAATTTGCTTCAGTAAAGTGGGCTTTACATGCTACGACATCGCTAATGCGAAGTCGTTGGGGTCACGGAATTGGTGACACACATCCGGCCACATTAGCGATGCTGTTGCGTGTGACACCTATGAGCGATTTTGCATCGTCGCAAAACGTGCAAAATCGCTCATCGGTGACATGGGGGTCCATTCTCAAATATCGTGACTGCAGCAGTAACGAAGTTGTTCCTCGTTCCTGTGGCAGCATACATCGATACGTATGACACCGCAGGAACGAGGAAGCTCTCCTTACCTGCCTCCAGCCCACAATGCGGAAGGAAGGAGGTGGGCGGGATGTTACGTCCCGCTCATCTCCGCCCCTCCGCCCCTCCACTTCTATTGGGCGGCGGTTCAGTGACGCTGCTGTGACGTCGCTGTGACACTGAATGAACTGCCCCCTTAGAAAGGAGGTGGTTCGCCAGTCACAGCGACGTCGCTAGGCAGGTAAGTAGTGTGACGGGTCTGGGTGATGTTGTGCGACATGGGCAGCGATTTGCCCGTGTCGCACAATCGATGGGGGCGGGAACGCACGCTAGCGATATCGGTACCGATATCGCAGCGTGTAAAGCGGCCTTTAGCCACCAATGGTCCTTTTTATGAAGCGGCATCACTAGCGGCTTTGACATCATTTTTTTAGCCTCTGACATTTTTCTTAATTTCCTCTTCATGGTGAGCATGTTACTTCTTTTAACTGCTTCAAGTAAAAAAAACAAAAGATGCAACATGTGCACAGCAATATGGTTTTTACATTGCTGTGTATTGTTCTTTTCTTGTGGTGGTTTTGTTCCACATTTCAGGCAGATTCCAGGCTGAAAAAGACATAGCCTCAAATTCAGAAAATCTATTAATACAGTATTCTCTCCTAGGAATTTGGATTTTAGGGAAACAAATCTTCATTGTATGTTCTATATAGAAGTACAATATTTCAGCACATACAGTAGAGCGTATCCGATAGAAAAAAAGATTTAAAACTCCATTATGTATGAAAATATACTTAACTTTATTAAATCATGAAAACAATTCTAAAAAAGTGTTATAACCATACATATGGTGGTACACGTGTGGTACAAAAAAGATGAAGCACGTGACACAGATACAAATATATATATATATATATATATATATATAAATATATACAAATATACATATATATATATATACAAATATATATATATACAGTCAGGGCCAGAAATATTTGGACAGTGACACAAGTTTTGTTATTTTAGCTGTTTACAAAAACATGTTCAGAAATACAATTATATATATAATATGGGCTGAAAGTGCACACTCCCAGCTGCAATATGAGAGTTTTCACATCCAAATCGGAGAAAGGGTTTAGGAATCATAGCTCTGTAATGCATAGCCTCCTCTTTATCAAGGGACCAAAAGTAATTGGACAAGGGACTCTAAGGACTGCAATTAACTCTGAAGGCGTCTCCCTCGTGTATCTGTCTCTAAGTCAACAGTAAAGAGAAGACTCCATGAAAGTAAATACAAAGGGTTCACATCTAGATGCAAACCATTCATCAATTCCAAAAATAGACAGGCCAGAGTTAAATTTGCTGAAAAACACCTCATGAAGCCAGCTCAGTTCTGGAAAAGTATTCTATGGACAGATGAGACAAAGATCAACCTGTACCAGAATGATGGGAAGAAAAAAGTTTGGAGAAGAAAGGGAACGGCACATGATCCAAGGCACACCATATCCTCTGTAAAACATGGTGGAGGCAACGTGATGGCATGGGCATGCATGGCTTTCAATGGCACTGGGTCACTTGTGTTTATTGATGACATAACAGCAGACAAGAGTAGCCGGATGAATTCTGAAGTGTACCGGGATATACTTTCAGCCCAGATTCAGCCAAATGCCGCAAAGTTGATCGGACGGCGCTTCATAGTACAGATGGACAATGACCCCAAGCATACAGCCAAAGCTACCCAGGAGTTCATGAGTGCTAAAAAGTGGAACATTCTGCAATGGCCAAGTCAATCACCAGATCTTAACCCAATTGAGCATGCATTTAACTTGCTCAAATCCAGACTTAAGACGGAAAGACCCACAAACAAGCAAGACCTGAAGGCTGTGGCTGTAAAGGCCTGGCAAAGCATTAAGAAGGAGGAAATCCAGCGTTTGTTGATGTCCATGGGTTCCAGACTTAAGGCAGTGATTGCCTCCAAAGGATTCTCAACAAAATATTGAAAATAAAAATATTTTGTTTGGGTTTGGTTTATTTGTCCAATTACTTTTGACCTCCTAAAATGTGGAGTGTTTGTAAAGAAATGTGTACAATTCCTACAATTTCTATCAGATATTTTTGTTCAAACCTTCAAATTAAACGTTACAATCTGCACTTGAATTCTGTTGTAGAGGTTTCATTTCAAATCCAATGTGGTGGCATGCAGAGCCCAACTCGCGAAAATTGTGTCACTGTCCAAATATTTCTGGACCTAACTGTATATCATGGGACGTGGTAAGCAAACAGCTACACATAGCCAGTCAATACGTGTTAAGTATAATACCAATGCTGCAATCTATGCAATTGATCCTAATATGGCCACAAAAGCTCCATGGATTTCCTATTTCTTAGGGGTACAGTGAAACTGGCAGTAAATAATAATACATAGTATCAAAACATTTTTTATGCTGCTTACCCATATTCCCTGTACCGCTCAGTGAGTCACTGACCCCCAACACACGTTTCCCGTAGGGCTTTCTCTGGGAGCCGACATACAATCCATCTCCAAACCATCTTGAATGCAGCAGCCAGGGTCATATTCCTGTCCAGCCGCTTCATCGATGCCTCCACCTTGTGCCAGTCACTACACTGGCTACCCATCAGCTACAGAATACAATACAAACTCATATCCCTCACCCACAAAGCTCTCCACAGCTCTGCACCACCATATATCTCATCCCTCATCTCTGTCTATCATCCTACCCACCCCCTCTGTTCCGCAAATGATCTTAGACTAACATCCTCCATAATACGAACCTCACACCTCCGTCTCCAAGACGTTTCTCGTGCCACGCCAGTTTTCTGGAATGCACTACCACAAAGAATGCGACTAATATCCAGCCCCCAAGTTTTAAGTGTACATTAAAAACACATCTCTTCAGACAAGCTTATCATAATAACTTACTAACCTAACTCTCCCCCGTCCCACCTTCTAAATGCTACTCATAACCTTCTCTCTCCTATTTCTGTCCTCACATCCTACATACAACTAATTGCACGTAAGGGCACCCAAAAGGTTACTGTCTAAAGACCAGATCATTCATCTTTATATGTAACCAATAAACTAGCATAACGATGGCCGGCCAGATCTACAAGTGTTCTTCACCTTTTGTGTCCCCCTTCTTCCCCACAGATTGTAAGATTTCGAGCAGGGCACTCGTTCATACTGTAGCTGTTGAATTATGTACTATTTTGTCTTGTTTTTGTCTGTACAAGCCCCCACCTGATTGTAAGGTGCTGCAGAATATGTTGGCGCTATATAAATAAATTTTATTATTATTATTATTATTATTAGAAGGTCTATGGTCCCATAGTAAAGATTCGCAAAAGTCCACTCTGGCACTATTCAGAGGTTTTAATGCAACAAAAAAAGTTGGATACTGTTATAGAAACTCACAAATTTCAAATTTGGCTTTTTTTTTTAAAACTGGCATATTTAGAGGAGATTCCATGAACAGATGGAGAACTGCTAGATGTAAGTATAAACAAGCCTGGTGTAAGATATGGACAGACTAGCAGCCGCATTCCCGAATATCTCACTCACTAGCAACTTATCAGGGTGACTTGGAACATTATAAATTCATATTTGCTTTCTCTTCTGCCAAATCTAAGGTGACTGGCCCAAGCTAAGAAATATAATATCACATTTTCCAAAATATTAGTGCTAAGAAGACTTCATTATTTCATAAAGAACATGTTTTTGTACTCTTAGCTGAAACTAGAAAACAGATTTACACCTTAACTTCTAGGTTTTACTAAACTTCATTAACAGCGAGTAAATAAACTCTGCTGTCATTGGCGTAAGCACAGGGTGAAGCAAAACACATCTCAGAGGCCTCTGAATCAGTTAACTATTGATCACAACTGCAGATACCAAAGAAAGTGGGCATTTATTAAAAACTCTATACTAAATCCCAAAAGAAATATTACAGCCCTATAGTAGTAAATATCAGTTGTACAGATCATATCAGTAATTAAAGTATAGGAAAACAAGCAACTCAAAGGAAATGTTCTATCTGATTATAATCAGTTATTTCTCTCTATCTGGCCCAGGCCGCAATAACGACTTCGAGCAATGACTTGTCTTGCAAGGAAGATTACAAGATGGGTGAGAGAAAAACGGGTTAAATGCTGCGCTAGAAAACCACAATTCCAAGAGATGTGATGAAATCCTTTCCTTTATTGGCACGAGTCAACGCGTTTCGAAGGCATAGCCGCCTTCTTCATCAGGACAAGACAGTACAAGAAACGAACAGCATGACCATTTTTCTTGTACTGTCTTGTCCTGATGAAGAAGGCGGCTATGCCTTCAAAACACGTTGACTCGTGCCAATAAAGGAAAGGATTTCATCACATCTCTTGGAATTGTGGTTTTCTAGCGCAGCATTTAACCCGTTTTTCTCTCACCCATCTTGTAATCTACATTTCTCCATCGGGGCTGCTGCTGACCACTACCGCATAATCTGCCTACATGCTCGCATAGGAGTTGTGCCTGTCACAACTGGAACAGGTGAGTACCTGTTTTTTCACCTGTATCCCCTCATCCACCAGATAAGACCCTATTTTTGCGCTTTTCTCCTCCACAGTTTTCGCCTTGTCTTGCAAGGAGCCATACAAGTGAGAAAGTGATTGTGTGACACAGACACTGATAAAGAAGCAAACTTCACAAACTGCAAGATAAATACAAAAAGTGTGAATAAGTTTCAATGATACCCCTGGGCCAAACCCATATAAGTGCATAGTGCAGAGACATTTTTTCCCCCAAACACATATAAAAATTTTAAGCATAAGACCCTCCTAAAAATATACACTTAACAATATAGAAAACAATAACATACAAGTATAACTAAGGCAAAGGAATTAAAGATTAGTGGATCTTTTGAAATTCAAATTTGCGGGATTCAAAAATGTATCCCCAAATATGTAATTTGCGGAGAAGAAATTTGCATGAATTTAAATAGAGGATAAGATGAGAAAGAGAGGAGTATTGTGGGGAAGCGAGTGCCTTTAGTCAAAACGACATTAGCCCAATCAGCTATAGTGTCGGGGAAGAGACTAAAGGGGGCTTTACACACTGCGATATCGCTAACGATTTATCGTCGGGGTCACGGTGTTTGTGACGCACATCCGGCGTCGTTAATGACATCACAGCGTGTGACACGTACAAGCAACCTTCTACGATCGCAAGAGTGGTAAAAATCGTTGGTGTTGGAGAGGTCATAAAAAAAACAAACATCGTTGTCTGGTGAGTAGCAATGTTGTCCGTCACTCCTGCGGCATCACACATCGCTATGTGTGACACCGCAGGAGCGACAAACATCTCCTTATCAGCCGGAAAAGAAGGAAGGAGGGAGGTGGGCGGGATGTTACGTCCCGCTCATCTCCGCCCCTCCGTTTCTATTGGCCGGCCGCTTAGTGACGCCGCAGTGACTTCGCTATGACGCCGAACGCACCTCCCCCTTGAGGGAGGGATTGTTCGGCGGTCACAGCGACGTCACTGACAAGGCATGTGCGTGTGACGCTGCCGTAGTGATAATGTTCACTACGGCAGCGATCAACACATATTGCACATACGACGGGGGCGGGTGCTATCGCTCGCGACATCGCTAGCAATTTGTAGCAATGTCGCAGTGTGTAAAGCACCCTTTACTTCCATTTACCTTCATTATGAAATATATTGTTATATTCTTATTTGCAGAATCTGGAGATGCAAACCGAATTTGTAGGTCAGTATGTCGGAAGGAGCACTGCCAAATGGGAACACTGATCTCTGACCGACCGCCAACGTTCAAGGTAGGATAATCCCATGTGAGTGCGATCATGCCAAATGACATTAGCCCGCTCAGTGATGGTGCCTGTGAATTTTTTTTCTTATATTGGGCAAATCGCATTTAAGATCTTAAAGTCTTCCAATTCACATGGAAGTGCGAATTTCAGGAAATTCAACTCTAAGGCCGGCGTCACACGGTACGATCTATCGTGCGATCGCACGAGCGATCGTACCCGCCCCCATCGTTTGTGCGTCACAGGCAGTTAGTTGCCCGTGGCGCACAAAGTTGTTTACCCCCGTCACACGCACTTACCTGCTGAGTGACGTCACTGTGGGCGGCGAACATCCTCTTTCTGAAGGTAAGGGACGTTTGGCGTCACAGCGACGTCACACAGCGGCCAACCAATAGAAGCGGAGGGGCGGAGATGAGCGGGACATAACATCCTGCCCACCTCCATTCTTCCGCATTGCCGGTGGTATACAGGTAAGCTGTGTTCGTCGTGCCCGGGGTGTCACACGGAGCAACGTGTGCTGCCTCGGGAACGATTAACAACCGGCGCACAGAAGGAGGACCGACATTTTGAAAATGAACGACGTGAAAATGAGCAACGATAAGGTGAGTATTTTTGCTCGTTCACAGTCGTTCGGTGGTGTCACACGGTGCGATATGTCTAACGATGCCGGATGTGCGTCACTAACGACGTGACCCCGACGACATATCGCCCGATATATCGTACCGCGTTACGCCGGCATAACACAATCCTCCACAAATGTATCCACTCATATTTAAAAGTAATAACAACAACTGAATATAAAAAGAAAACCAATACAATACATGGATGAAAACGGGAACATAAACCCACGTATTGTGCACCAGCAGTGGCTTCCACACATTGTGCAGTCCTTAGAGGGTTATTTTCGGATTAAGTTTAATTGGCTAAATACATTAAAATACAAAAGTAAACACTCTACTGAATAATAACCAGATTGTTTGGATGCATATCCACAATACAGAACAAATTCCATTTCTGCCAGAAATAATTGACTTGTTTAAGAGGGGGTCCAGGATCCCACAGAAAAGTGGAAATTTACCAGGAAAATACCAGCATGGTGGGAATGCACGATACTCAGTGCCAGGTGCTTTTCTGAGTAAACCACAAAGAGAAAAAAAAAAAGACTACAGGAACTTAATAGAAAATACAAACACTTTGTTACAACATGAAAATTAAAAAAGGCGTCCATTCAATTTAAGTCATAAATAGTTTTTATTAAAGGGGCTGTCCAGCTTTAGGTTACAAATCTGCAATCACTCTATCTAACTGCAGATTTGCCCTCACATTGTGTGCACTCCATGCTTTGAAGATTCTCCAGTGTCATAGCTAGGAACGGGTGGTCATATAATCACAAGTATGTTATTTGCATACTTCTGGACACATTCTGACTAGACTGTGTCCCGCCTCGCTCCATTCACTTGCATTGAGTGAGCCCACACCCAACTAGTTTGTAGAAAAAAGCCAAATTTCTTAAAAGATCAAAGACCAAAGATCTATTACTAGCGCTCACAAAGACCGGAATCTTTTTTCTACATGCCTACTCCCATAAGGGAATCCGGGTAGAGCTGCTGTGAGTAATAGAATCCATCAGATCATTTGAACTAACAGCGGGAGGACACAGGTCCGCACAGAGCTCCAGGATTCAAAAAGTCGGTGAATCTGAAGCCAGCAGCGGCAACAAACCTGGATCCACCCAGCAAAACAACGGATAACGCCAGCTGAGACAGTCCCTTATCCCCCAGAGGAATTATACATCTAACACCGGGGTTGTGCGAGGGCGCACAACCTAACCAGGTGAGCAATTCTATAATATATATATACAGAAATCACTCCACGGGTGCTTCTCATATGCGCTATATTTTTATCTCTACACACCCAACTAGTTGGCATGTGACAGCATGTACAGTGCCTACAAGTAGTATTCAGCCCCCTGCAGATTTAGCAGGTTTACACATTTGGAATTAACTTGGCATTGTGACATTTGGACTGTAGATCAGCCTGGAAGTGTGAAATGCACTGCAGCAAAAAAGAATGTTATTTCTTTTTTTATTTTTTTTTTAAATTGTGAAACGTTTATTCAGAGGGTCGTTTATTATTCAACCCCTCAAACCACCAGAATTCTGTTTGGTTCCCCTAAAGTATTAAGAAGTATTTCAGGCACAAAGAACAATGAGCTTCACATGTTTGGATTAATTATCTCTTTTTCCAGCCTTTTCTGACTAATTAAGACCCTCCCCAAACTTGTGAACAGCACTCATACTTGGTCAACATGGGAAAGACAAAGGAGCATTCCAAGGCCATCAGAGACAAGATCGTGGAGGGTCACAAGGCTGGCAAGGGGTACAAAACCCTTTCCAAGGAGTTGGGCCTACCTGTCTCCACTGTTGGGAGCATCATCCGGAAGTGGAAGGCTTATGGAACTACTGTTAGCCTTCCACGACCTGGACAGCCTTTGAAAGTTTCCACCCGTGCCGAGGCCAGGCTTGTCCGAAGAGTCAAGGCTAACCCAAGGACAACAAGGAAGGAGCTCCGGGAAGATCTCATGGCAGTGGAGACATTGGTTTCAGTCAATACCATAAGTAACGTACTCCACCGCAATGGTCTCCGTTCCAGACGAGCCCGTAAGGTACCTTTACTTTCAAAGCGTCATGTCAAGGCTCATCTACAGTTTGCTCATGATCACTTGGAGGACTCAGAGACAGACTGGTTCAAGGTTCTCTGGTCTGATGAGACCAAGATCGAGATCTTTGGTGCCAACCCACACGTGACGTTTGGAGACTGGATGGCACTGCATACGACCCCAAGAATACCATCCCTACAGTCAAGCATGGTGGTGGCAGCATCATGCTGTGGAGCTGTTTCTCAGCCAAGGGGCCTGGCGATCTGGTCCGCATCCATGGGAAGATGGATAGCACGGCCTACCTGGAGATTTTGGCCAAGAACTTCCGCTCCTCCATCAAGGATCTTAAGATGGGTCGTCATTTCATCTTCCAACAAGACAACGACCCAAAGCACACAGCCAAGAAAACCAAGGCCTTGTTCAAGAGGGAAAAAATCAAGGTGTTGCAGTGGCCTAGTCAGTCTCCTGACCTTAACCCAATTGAAAACTTGTGGAACGAGCTCAAGATTAAAGTCCACATGAGACACCCAAAGAACCTAGATAACTTGGAGAAGATCTGCATGGAGGAGTGGGCCAAGATAACTCCAGAGACCTGTGCCGGCCTGATCAGGTCTTATAAAAGACGATTATTAGCTGTAATTTCAAACAAGGGTTATTCCACAAAATATTAAACCTAGGGGTTGAATAATAATTGACCCACACTTTTATGTTGAAAATTTATTAAAATTTAACTGAGCAACATAACTTGTTGGTTTGTAAGATTTATGCATCTGTTAATAAATCCTGCTCTTGTTTGAAGTTTGCAGGCTCTAACTTATTTGCATCTTATCAAACCTGCTAAATCTGCAGGGGGTTGGATACTACTTGTAGGCACTGTATGCAAATCACATACTTGCGGTTACTCACCTGGCACAGACGAATTCTTCAAAAGTGTGCAGTGCGTGAGACTTTAGGCATTACAAATCTATAGTCACATAGAGTAACTGCAGACTTGTAGCCTAAAGCTGGTGTCACACATAACGACGACGACAACGACGTCGCTGCTACGTCACCATTTTCTGTGACGTTGCAGCGACGTCCCGTCGCTGTCGCTGTGTGTGACATCCAGCAACGACCTGGCCCCTGCTGTGAGGTCGCCGGTCGTTGCTGAATGTCCAGCTTCATTTTTTGGTCGTCACTCTCCCGCTGTGACACACACATCGCTGTGTGTGACAGCGAGAGAGCGACGAAATGAAGCGATCAGGAGCCGGCACTGGCAGCTGCAGTAAGCTGTAACCAGCGTAAACATCGGGTAACCAAGGGAAGACCTTTCCCTGGTTACCCGATGTTTACGCTGGTTACCAGCCTCCGCTCTTGCTGCCAGCGCCGGCTCCTGCACTGTGACATGTGTTTGCAGTATGCATCGGGTAATTAACCCGATGTGTGCTGCAGGAGAGCAAGGAGCCAGCGCTAAGCGCGGCTCCCTGCTCTCTGAACTGTGACATGTAGCTGCAGCACACATCGGGTTAATTAACCCGATGTGTGCTGCAGGAGAGCAAGGAGCCAGCGCTAAGCGCGGCTCCCTGCTCTCTGCACATGTAGCACAGCGACGTTATGATCGCTGCTTCTGCTGTGTTTGACAGCTAAGCAGCGATCATAACAGCGACTTACAAGGTCGCTGTTACGTCACCGAAAATGGTGACGTAACAGCGACGTCGTTGTCGCTGTCGTTTAGTGTGACACCAGCTTAAGGCTGGACAACCCCTTTAATGTGGTAAATAAAAACTGTAAACTCAGAAGAAGTTTCAGAATCTATAAATTTGTAGCACCAAGATTTTTTTTATCAAGTTGTAATTATTTAGAATGTTTTGTTTCTTTTTTTTATTCAGGTTTTATTACATTATATTTGGAAATAAATGCCAGTGAAGTACCTATAGTGTATCTGGAGGGGGGCAAAGTAACTGTGACATTGAGCTGACTGTGTGGTCTTTGGCTGTCCTTAGTGCACATGGATGGTTTATTCTAGTGATTTGTGTTTGTCATAACAGTTTGACCTCTCTCCCCATTTGGATTCGGGCATATCACAGAGCAGTGGGCTTGGAGTTTCATGTGACCCTCAGGCACCCTTATGTTCCTCCTCAGGAGCTACTATCATAGATCAGTAGTTTGGGAGTTACGTGTGGCCCTGAGGCACCTGTATGTTCCTCCTCAGTAGCTACTATTATAGAGCAGTAGTTTGGGAGTTACGTGTGGTCCTGAGGCACCTGTATGTTCCTCCTCGGCAGCCACTATCACAGAGCAGTTGTTTGGGAGTTACGTCTGACCCTCAGGTACCTGTATATTCCTCCTCACTGCTACTATGATAGAGCATCATAGAGCAGTACTTTGGGAGTTACATGTGGCCCTCAGGCACCTGTATGTTTCTCCTCAGGAGCTACTATCTTAGATCAGTAGTTTGGGAGTTACGTGGGGCCCCCAGGCACCTGTATGTTCCTCCTCAGCAGCTACTATCGTAGAGCAGTAGTTTGGGAGTTACGTGTGGTCCTGAGGCACCTGTATGTTCCTCCTCGGCAGCCACTATCACAGAGCAGTGGTTTGGGAGTTATGTGTGGCCCTGAGACACCTGTATGTTCCTCCTCAGCACTATCAACTCTATTGTACTTTAAAAGGGTTGTCTACTACTTTCTTATTGATGACTATCCTTAGAAAAATGTAGGTCATCAATATAAGATCGATGGTGATCTGAAACCAGTTTCACTCCCCCAGTCAGCCATCATCTCAGGTGGTGGCGGCGGGATGGGACGGAATTGGAACAGCAGAGCTTCATACACTGTTGAGAGTACACTGCCAGTACAGAAGATCAGCTCCTATTCGCTCTGTTTACATCTGGTGGCCACTTGAGGTGATAACAGCTGATGGGTGGGTGTACTGGATGTTGGACCACCATCGATCTTTTATAGATGACCTATCCTGGGGATAGTTCATCATTATAAAATGAGTAGATAACCCATTTAAGGGGTTGTAACTAACTTGCCAAATTATCATCTATCAACAGGTTAGGTGATGACTTGTTGATCATTGGGGATAGAAGCAGAGGAACTCAAAGCAATCTCAAGAACAAGACGCTAAAATTCCCCTTTCCAATGAAGCAATATCCATACATGTGTATCATCAATTGTCTAAGAGACTGTTGCATGTGAGGTCACTAGTCCATTTTTAAAGGGGTACTTCAAAGACATTAGATGGCACAGGATTGATTAGTACTACGAAGGGTAAATAGTTATGTATCTGAATAATAATTTTACTACCCAGTGTCAGTCAACATAACCTATGAATTTTTTCGAAAATGGCTTACGAAGGATAAAAACTCAGCAACGTTCGTCCTACGCAATGTCTGAGATGACCCCTTTAAGTGCTGTATTAAGTAGTTTTACTACTCCTAAACGCTTCTTTTTGTTGGTGGTCTGAAACCTTCTTTCCGTGATCTTTCTGTGGTCTTTCCGTGATTCTGGGCCTCAAAGATAACACAAGCATATTCCCAAGGCACTATCTAGCGAGAGTGAGATTCAATCTCCATTTTTGAAATATTTAGATAACCCTATGGTATTTCTCAATTTTACTCTTCTCACAGAGAGTTAATTGTTCCAGCTTTGAATTAGGTACCAACCTAGATGTGTTAACGCTACAAGTGGGGCCACGAGTGCTTTGGCAGAAGTTCGTTATTTTTAATTATCATGTTAGATCTAGAATGTTTGCACTCAGTAATGAATGTGGACTGATTCTAATTATCAAGTTAGATGAAGCTTTTGCATTAAGCCATTACTCACAGCCGCTTTTCCTTAAGATTTCTCTTACATCACATAACATTTTACATTTGATCCTAGAAAATGTGTGCTAAGAAGTGTTAATATTTTTATAATACCATATATAACATTGTACTTCCATTTGCATACAGCTAGGTCCAGAAATATTTGGACAGTGACACAATTTTCGCGAGTTGCGCTCTGCATGCCACCACATTGGATTTGAAATGAAACCTCTACAACAGAATTCAAGTGCAGATTGTAACGTTTAATTTGAAGGTTTGAACAAAAATATCTGATAAAAATTGTAGGAATTGTACACATTTCTTTACAAACACTCCACATTTTAGGAGGTCAAAAGTAATTGGACAAATAAACCAAACCCCAAAAAAAAATTTTATTTTCAATATTTTGTTGCGAATCCTTTGGAGGCAATCACTGCCTTAAGTCTGGAACCCATGGACATCACCAAACGCTGGGTTTCCTCCTTCTTAATGCTTTGCCAGGCCTTTACAGCCGCAGCCTTCAGGTCTTGCTTGTTTGTGGGTCTTTCCGTCTTAAGTCTGGATTTGAGCAAGTGAAATGCATGCTCAATTGGGTTAAGATCTGGTGATTGACTTGGCCATTGCAGAATGTTCCACTTTTTTGCACTCATGAACTCCTGGGTAGCTTTGGCTGTATGCTTGTGGTCATTGTCCATCTGTACTATGAAGCGCCGTCCCATCAACTTTGCGGCATTTGGCTGAATCTGGGCTGAAAGTATATCCCGGTACACTGCAGAATTCATTCGGCAACTCTTGTCTGCTGTTATGTCATCAATAAACACAAGTGACCCAGTGCCATTGAAAGCCATGCATGCCCATGCCATCACGTTGCCTCCACCATGTTTTACAGAGGATGTGGTGTGCCTTGGATCATGTGCCACTCCCTTTCTTCTCCAAACTTTTTTCTTCCCATCATTCTGGTACAGGTTGATCTTGGTCTCATCTGTCCATAGAATACTTTTCCAGAACTGAGCTGGCTTCATGAGGTGTTTTTCAGCAAATTTAACTCTGGCCTGTCTATTTTTGGAATTGATGAATGGTTTGCATCTAGATGTGAACCCTTTGTATTTACTTTCATGGAGTCTTCTCTTTACTGTTGACTTAGAGACAGATACACCTACTTCACTGAGAGTGTTCTGGACTTCAGTTGATGTTGTGAACGGGTTCTTCTTCACCAAAGAAAGTATGCGGCGACCATCCACCACTGTTGTTATCCGTGGACGCCCAGGCCTTTTTGAGTTCCCAAGCTCACCAGTCAATTCCTTTTTTCTCAGAATATACCCGACTGTTGATTTTGCTACTCCAAGCATGTCTGCTATCTCTCTGATGGATTTTTTCTTTTTTTTCAGCCTCAGGATGTTCTGCTTCACCTCAATTGAGAGTTCCTTAGACCGCATGTTGTCTGGTCACAGCAACAGCTTCCAAATGCAAAACCACACACCTGTAATCAACCCCAGACCTTTTAACTACTTCATTGATTACAGGTTAATGAGGGAGACGCCTTCAGAGTTAATTGCAGCCCTTAGAGTCCCTTGTCCAATTACTTTTGGTCCCTTGAAAAAGAGGAGCCTATGCATTACAGAGCTATGATTCCTAAACCCTTTCTCCGATTTGGATGTGAAAACTCTCATATTGCAGCTGGGAGTGTGCACTTTCAGCCCATATTATATATATAATTGTATTTCTGAACATGTTTTTGTAAACAGCTAAAATAACAAAACTTGTGTCACTGTCCAAATATTTCTGGACCTAACTGTATTTGTGGTTAAAGGGAACCTGTCAGACGATTCATGCTGTCTAATCTGCGGCCTTTTTGTAGAATTTCAGCCAAATGTATTATTCTCTGAAATGCTCTGGTGTTTCTGAGGAAATATATATTGAAGATCCGAGGGCCAAAGCTGGAGCCCAGAGTAGCCTGGCCCTGACCCTGGCCGGCTCCTCCCAGCGCTGCTGCAGGTGATTGACAGGTCTCTCTCTAAGGCCTCTTTCACACGTCAGTGATTCTGGTACGTCTGTGCTAGCTTTTATATGTACCAGAATCACGGACATATGCAGACCCATTAACATTAATGGGTCTGCTCACACATCAGTGATTTTTCACTGACCGTGTCTTCGTGCGGCGTACACACGTGTCTGTGTGCTCTGCACGGAGGCATGTCCATTTTTGTCTGGCACCACTGATGTCAAACAGACCACACTATAGTGTGATCTGTGAAACATGACTCGCCCACCCCAGGGCTATGGGACACCCGGTGCCGGGCCGGACTAGTCCGGTGGTAGTCAGTGGTGGCTGGGCCCGGCTCCGTGGCCCTGGTGGGTGTCAGTTGAATGTGTGGCTTGGTTGTTAAAGGGTGTTCGTGACGCCACCTGTGGTATGCGGCTATTAAGCCGCCGCTGCTGTGTGAGGCCTCCGGGATGATGTTATGGCAGCAGTGTTGGTACTGCTCCCCACAGGTGGAGCAATGCCCGGGGCACAGTTGGTGCTTGTAAGTGTCTATGTATGTAGGTGGAATAACAGAGACGAGTCCAAGGTGCAGTTCCAGTTCTTTTACTCACTGTTTCTGTCACACTTGCAAGGACCCTCAGACTGCTGGGACCACTGTCAGGGACCTCCGCCTTCTGGGTGATTCCGAGCGTGAAATCCGGTTCCCTCTCTTTAGTGTCCCTTTTTCTGCTGACTTCACTAGCCTTGCCTTAGGTAGATGGACTTGGCTTGGCCTCCATTACAGCCTCCAGGCTGGGGGGTCACCTGTCGGCTGATTTCCCCTTTTCTGAAGATCTGCTCTGGGTTCTGGCCCTGGGAGCTTGCAATTCCCTGGGCCTCGGTTTTTACTGTCTGGAGACTGTCTTTTCACTCCTTCAGTGTCTAGGGACCGTCCCCCTGTCGCAGCTAGTCGCTCCACCGATGTCACTGTGGAACGGGCCACCGCAGCCTGCAGCTACCCGTAGCGCCTCTGGGCCCTCGGCAGCGGTACCCAACAAGGACTGCTCGTGGCACCTTACAGGACTACCCGTGGCCCTGCGACTCCTTCTTCTCTTCTCGTCCTACATGCTCACTCCTCACTCTCCCACTCCCCTGAGCGAACTAACTAAACTTGACCTTCCCTTCTCTATCTACTCTCAGATGGCTCCTCCCACCTCCCCAGTTGCTAGGCTACCACCCTATGGGAGCAGGGATGGGTCTTACAGCCCCTCTCAGCATGCAGCATGGGAGGGTTGCCTGCCACTTTCCCTGGTCCTGTGTGTCCCTAGCAATGGGTGTAGTGTGAATTTACCAGGGGACCGGAGTTCACTTTCTTCCTCTCCCAGAATGGGGCATCACACCGCAGATGGGGTGCAATGACCTGTGGCGACGGAAGCCTCAGGGGCGCCACACTCCCCCACAGCAAATCCCAGCACGTCCTCGGGCTGAAAAACAACAAAAACATATGGAGAACTGCAAAACATTTTTGGTATGCAATAACATAAACTGTAAAACATTTCTTCCCTTTATGGGAGGCACATATCATGAACGTTGCAAACTTCTTATAAAGAAACTATGTGTGCACTTCCAGTCCATTGCACGGTTTGGGCACATCCCCCATAATTCTGGTAGGGGGCACAACAGGTGCAACTAATTACATTCTTGGCTACTACAAGTCCAGTAGCCCGTCAGTTCGTTTCAAACAAACAAAGTAACATCTTCGACCAGCCATTAAGTCCAATGGCCTGGTTGCATCAGACATATCAACAACATACCAGCCATTAAGTCCAATGGTCTGGTAGGACAGAAAACACATACACCACACACCAGCCACTAAGTCCAGTGGCCTGGTACGACATGACACCTAAACATTCACCGGGGCCCACATTCCAGTTCAGTGGCCCGGTAGCACTTAACATGGGGGGGGTGACGTCTTCGCAAAGAATCAGGGGCAGCACAATAGGAAAGGGTGTCATCTTCGAAAAGAATAAGGGGCAAAACACAAGGGACTTCTTCAAAAAGAATTAGGGGCTATGTACAGTTCGGCAGCTCTTCATCTTCTTTGTTCTCTAGATGTCAGGATCCCACTCCGGCACGGCTCTTGGCAGCAGGTCCACTGACGAGATCATCGTCTGGGTCCCTTGGGCACTGGTCCCTGACCTTCTGCGCTGTCCCGCAGCCTGGGTTGGAGTGGGGCTGCCGGTAGGCGTTGCACGGCGCTGCTGCAGGGGGCTGTTTGTCTGCAGGGGGCTATTGCTGTGGTCTCTGGGGCCCTGCTTTGGCCGGGCGCCCTGCATCACACGCGCCATGGAGATCCTGGTCTGCGTCTCCTGGGTTACTGTTGCAGGCCGGCTGCAATGTTCTGCGGCCTGAGTCTGTCTGGAGGTGGCGCTGCTGCTTGGGGAGATGCTGTGCTCTTGTGCTGTGCGGCGCCACTCTGGCTCTGCTGGGGCCGCTGCTTCCTGCACAATGCGCACATGCAGCGCATACCACCCACGGTCCCCCATCAGCCGGGTATACTCCACTTCATCACCCAGCTTGGCGTCGCGGCCTGGGTGGCCTCTGGGCAGGTGTTCCTCAATGTCTCTCCGTGCTACAAACACGTCCTTGCCCAGGCCAGGCTCCCGGATGAAGCCCCAGCCACCTTTCTGCCGGAAATCGACTACAGTGCCCCGTTTTACTGGGCACTCAGCTCCCTTCAGGGCCTTCCTGACCTCTTCCTTGGAGGCCAGATTGGCGACTTCCCGGGCCCTCCTTTTCTCTTCCCGGAGTTCCCGCTCCTGCTGGTACTCGACCACCAGCCTTTGGCACGTCAGCTCATTGGCCAGGGGAGTTTCCTTGGGACGCAGCGGCCGCTGCAGTCCCCTGGTCTCTATGGGCGCCGCGTCCCAGTTCACTCCCGGGGATGCCATTCCCAGGAGGTTCACAGGGGGACTCGGCAGGGGGCCCACTAGCGGTTCGGGGGTCATCCCACCCCAAGCTCCGTCCGCGGGGGTCTCAGGCGGGCCTCCGGTGCTCCATCGGGCTTCCGCGGGCCCGGCGGGGGAGGCCAGAGGGTCGGTGAAGTGACTGGTCAAGGGCGCGTGGCGGGGCCATGGGTCCGGACGGATCGGGGTTTCAGTTTGCTCACCCTTTTGCTGCTCCGCGGCGTCCATCCACCGGCCCAGGCCTTCCGGTATCAGCGGTGCCCTTCTCCATCGGTCCGCTTCCACTCCCACGCTGCTCAGCCTCCGGGTCAGGGCTCGCACTTCCTCTCTCAGCAGGTCCAGCTCGGGGTCCTCTCCTCCGGCTCCTGGGGCACCTCGCTGCAGCTCCTCCGCCATGCTTCCGGCCTGGGAGATGCTGCCTGGAACACTGCTCGAGTGCTCGACCACGCCACTCGGCTGCTCCCTTTTCCTTCTTGGAGGCGGGGCCGGAGGCTGTACTAGCAACTGGCGCCAGACTGGCGCCCAGCCCATCACGGCCGGTACCGCTCCGCTTAGTATCAGGTACATTTTCTTTTTCTTTATCGGTTGATCGGTCGTTAAGCTGTTTCTGCCAGCCGGCCAGCTTATTTGGTCACCACTTCTTTTTCTTTCGCTTTCTATGGCGGACACCGCTTCGCGCGCTTTTCTTGGACAAGGGGGCGGGGCTTCTCTTCGCGCCCTTTCTTCTTGCACGCCCCCCTTCTTCCCGCTTTCAGCAGCGCTAATGGCGGCGGTTTCTCGACAAAGTACACAGTCTTTTACACAGTTCTTCAGGCGCACAGTACCCGGTGTGACCGGGCACGAAATCCTGTTCGTGACGCCAAAAGTTGACTCGCCCACCCCAGGGCTATGGGACACCCGGTGCCGGGCCGGACTAGTCCGGTGGTAGTCAGTGGTGGCTGGGCCCGGCTCCGTGGCCCTGGTGGGTGTCAGTTGAATGTGTGGCTTGGTTGTTAAAGGGTGTTCGTGACGCCACCTGTGGTATGCGGCTATTAAGCCGCCGCTGCTGTGTGAGGCCTCCGGGATGATGTTATGGCAGCAGTGTTGGTACTGCTCCCCACAGGTGGAGCAATGCCCGGGGCACAGTTGGTGCTTGTAAGTGTCTATGTATGTAGGTGGAATAACAGAGACGAGTCCAAGGTGCAGTTCCAGTTCTTTTACTCACTGTTTCTGTCACACTTGCAAGGACCCTCAGACTGCTGGGACCACTGTCAGGGACCTCCGCCTTCTGGGTGATTCCGAGCGTGAAATCCGGTTCCCTCTCTTTAGTGTCCCTTTTTCTGCTGACTTCACTAGCCTTGCCTTAGGTAGATGGACTTGGCTTGGCCTCCATTACAGCCTCCAGGCTGGGGGGTCACCTGTCGGCTGATTTCCCCTTTTCTGAAGATCTGCTCTGGGTTCTGGCCCTGGGAGCTTGCAATTCCCTGGGCCTCGGTTTTTACTGTCTGGAGACTGTCTTTTCACTCCTTCAGTGTCTAGGGACCGTCCCCCTGTCGCAGCTAGTCGCTCCACCGATGTCACTGTGGAACGGGCCACCGCAGCCTGCAGCTACCCGTAGCGCCTCTGGGCCCTCGGCAGCGGTACCCAACAAGGACTGCTCGTGGCACCTTACAGGACTACCCGTGGCCCTGCGACTCCTTCTTCTCTTCTCGTCCTACATGCTCACTCCTCACTCTCCCACTCCCCTGAGCGAACTAACTAAACTTGACCTTCCCTTCTCTATCTACTCTCAGATGGCTCCTCCCACCTCCCCAGTTGCTAGGCTACCACCCTATGGGAGCAGGGATGGGTCTTACAGCCCCTCTCAGCATGCAGCATGGGAGGGTTGCCTGCCACTTTCCCTGGTCCTGTGTGTCCCTAGCAATGGGTGTAGTGTGAATTTACCAGGGGACCGGAGTTCACTTTCTTCCTCTCCCAGAATGGGGCATCACACCGCAGATGGGGTGCAATGACCTGTGGCGACGGAAGCCTCAGGGGCGCCACAAACACATACCAGAAAAAGACGGACATTGAAAATAAAAAGCTTTTTATACTCACCTGTCTCTGGCCTCTGCTGGCTGCTGCTTCCTTCCCGACTAAATAGTGTCATGCATATGCATTTATGCACGGCACAGCCAACCGGGAATTAGCTGCAGCGGTGACACAGCGGCGGCTGGACATAGCATCCGGGAGAGTTCAGCACCACGGACACCAGGAGCGGGGACAGGTGAGTTTATCTCCATGCACAGCCACCCACTGTGAGACTAAAGACACTGCTGAACTGTGTTTTGGTGGGGGTGGGAGGGGGGGCTTCCGTTCAGAGGCTTCTATGTGGAGCCTAAAAAAAGCATGTAAAAAAACTGCAGCTACTTTTTTAAGTGCAGAATCAACGCTTTTCTGTACTATAAAAAAAACACTTTAAGGCCCCTTTCACACGTCAGTGATTCTGGTACGTTTGTGCTTTTTTTTCTACATACCAGAATCACTGACATACGCAGACTCATTATAATCAATGGATCTGCTCACACATCAGTGATTTTTCACTGAACGTGTCTCCGTGATTGCCGCACGGAGACATGTCCATTTTTTTCTGGCATCACTGATGTCCCACGGACCACGCAGTCGTGTGATCCGTGAAACACGTGCCAGAAAAAAACGTGCATATAAAATAAAAATCATTTTTACTCACCCGGCTTCAGCCGCGCTCTCTGTAGCCCGTGCAGCTTGCTGCTTCTGAGCCGGCTCATTACTGTCGCGCATATTCATGAATGCATGACACAGCCGACCCGGAAGCAGCTGCTGCGGGGGTCAGCGCCGGCCGGATGCTGCACCACGGGAGCGTTCAGCACCATGGAGAGCGGGAGCGGGCACAGGTGAGTTAATCTCTATGTTTAATCACTGACCACGGAGAACGGAGCCCGGATTGCACTTAAACAACCCACGTGTGCCGTGAATTACGGCACACGGAGGGACATGTGCGTGTTTTACACGTCAGTGAAGAACGTCTGTGTTTTTCACTGACGTGTGAAACGGGCCTAAGGTCTGTTTCACACGTCAGTGATTCTGCTACGTATGTGACAGTTTTTATATGCACCAGAATCATGGACATTAAAATCAATGGATCTTCGCACACAGCAGTGATTTTTCACTGACCGTGTCTCCCTGCGGCATACACGCGTGTCCGTAATTTCCGCACGGAGACAAATCCCTTTTTTTCTGGCATCACTGATGTCCCATGGACCACACAATGGTGTGATCCATGAAACACGTAACAGAAAAACACATACATTGAAAATAAAAAGCTTTTTAAACTCACCCATCTCCAGCGACGCTGTCTCAGGCCACTGCTATCTCTGCTTCCAGGTCGGCTAATTATTCTCATTCTTATGCATTTATGCACTATACAGCTGACCCGTAAGAAGCTGCAAAGGGGAGAGACAGAGTGGCCGGAGACAGCATCCGGGAGACTTCAGCACCATGGACAGCAGGAGCGGGGACAGGTGAGTTTATCTCCATATGCGATCACGGATTGTACATGGAGAACACACGTATGCCATGAATTATGGCACATGGAGAGACATATGCATTTTTAACACATCAATGAAAAAGTCTGTGTTCTTCACTGACATGTGAAACAGGCCTAAAGCGCAGCTTTACATCTGCACCAAAAATGCATCAAATAAGGGGGAAAAGGCAGAAAAAAATGCAACAACATTACAATAATCAAGAAGATTTGTGCAGTTTGGTGCAGACAACTGCACAAAACAAAAAATACAGAATTTATGCAACATGCGAAGACGGCCTTACAGACAGACACAATGTCATGGGTGTGTCATAGTTGACAGGCAACCCTGTGGTGTCCGGCTGCAGAAGGTCACTGTGTTTGGCTGCACAAACTGCTCCTTGATTCTCCATCCTTTCCTCTGTGGTGTGAACAGAGTTTTGCGTGTTTTCTCTGTTAGGGTGTACTCTTATTCCTTTAGGACCCTGCCAAGATCTTTTCCTTTCAGCTGCTTATCATTATTCCTGTGTGTCTTTGTATACCTGCATTTCCCCTTGGTATGTTGGTGGTAATAGAGTTAAGTTTCTATATGGTCTTGATTGTAAGCAGTCGGCTTGTAATCATCTGGAGAAATGTTGTTATATATTGCTGTTTATCTCCCAAAGTCATCTTGTTGGAGATAAGTTGTTTGTTTGCTTACACCTGTTTGTTTTCCCTGTGTCTTCTTTTAAGGTGGCTTTACACACTGCAACATCGCAAACGACATCGCTGTAATGTCACCGGTTTTGTGACGTTATAGCGACCTCCCCAGCGACATTGCAGTGTGTGAAACACATCAGCGACCTGGCCCCTGCTGTGAAGTTGTGATCGCTACAAATCGTTCAGGACCATTCTTTGGTCCTTTGTTTCCCGCTGTGCAGCAAAGTTTTAGTGTGTAAAGGGGACTTTACAGCGACTTCGTTAGCGACTTCCCTTTCAAAAAGCTGCTTTACAACGTCCCCAATGACTAGCTAGGTCGTTCTGCAGGTCCGGATCGCTGTTGCGTCGTTGGCCAGGTTTGCCTGTTTGACAGCTCACCAGAGACTTTGTAGCGATCCCGGCCCGGTTGGGATAGCTGGTGGGATCGCTAGAAAGTTTCAGTGTCTAAAGGGGCCTTTAGACTTAAGGTATGGTCAAACAAAGCGACGCTCCAGCGATCCCACCAGCAACCTGACCTGGCAGGGATCGCTGGAGCGTCGCTACACGGGTTGCTGGTGAGCTGTCACACAGACAGATCTCACCAGCAACCAGTGACTAGCCCCCAGCCAGCAGCGCCGCGTGGAAGCGATGCTGCACTTGGTAACTAAGGTAAATATCGGGTAACCAACCCGATATTTACCTTGGTTACCAGAGCACACTGCTTACTGCTTAGCGCTGGCTCCCTGCACTCCTAGCCAGAGTACACATCGGGTTAATTACCCGCTGTGTAGTCTGGCTATGTGTGCAGGGAGCCGGCACTAGCCACGTGAGAGCGGCAGACGCTGGTAACGAAGGTAAATATTGGGTAACCAAGGAAAGGGCTCCTTGGTTACCCGATATTTACATTGGTTACCAGCGTCCGCAGAAGCCGGCTCCCTGCTCACTGCACATTCAGTTGTTGCTCTCTCGCTGTCACACACAGCGATGTGTGCTTCACAGCGAGAGAACAACAACTAAAAAATGGTCCAGGACATTCAGCAACAACCAACGACCTCACAGCAGGGGCTAGGTTGTTGCTGGATGTCACACACAACAACATCGCTAGCAAGTTGTGCCTCAGCAGCGATGTTGCTAGCGATGTTGCTTAGTGTGATGGTACCTTTAGTGGGGTTACTAGCGCTCATACCACCCATTTGTTACCTAGAGCCCAGTTCAGGGTCAGCCAGGACCAGGTGTCCTACAGTACTTGGTGCATAGGTGCGGAACCTATCTAGAAACATCAGGAGAGCCAGGGGCCAGTGGAAGGTTTTATCAGTGGTCACCATCTCCCCTTCCCTTAGACACAGGGTTTCCCTCTTCCCTCCCCTTCCTTTTCGCTATTCACTCGGTATTTCCCCATACATAGCATGACACACAAAAAAGCGAGATATTATACTGAGAATAGTTATCATTGAGCACTAATATGATAGAGCGCTCGTTACCTGAATTGGGCAGATCGGAAGCTCGGGTGGGCTCGAGTAATCAAAATAATGGAAGTCAATTGGGAAATTGAGCATTTTTCCATAAGTCCCTAAGAGGAGAGCTGGGGGGGTCTGAAATGGATGGAAACAAGAAAGGCTTGGGGTGTAGTTAGGGGCTTGGTCAATGTTTGACGGTGTGTTATACATGTTGCATAATTTTCTCCTATTTTTTTTCTTTCAAAGTTGGGAGTTATGGTTTAATGTATACATTCAGCAGTAACAGAGCTAACAACAGCTAATCATGGAAGTACTGGGTGTTGGACACACAAGGATCTGATATTGATGATTTATCCTAAGGATAGATCATTAATTTTAGATGCCTAAACAACACCTTTACAGGGACTGTGTTAGCTGTTTTTAAGTAATCTGAGAGCAGCATAATGTAGAGGCAGAGACCCTGATTCCAGTGATGTGTCACTTTCTGCTCTGCTTGTAATTTGTTCCAAAATCACTGTTCTATCAACAGGAGAATACTATTAGAAGAAAAATGAACCTGCTGCCATATAGTCCAGCCCCACCTCCACCACTGATTATCATTTTTCTGCATATTCACAATGTGCACAGTAAGCTGCTAATCAGTGGTGGGGGCGGGATTATACAGAGCTCAACATTCTGAGAACTGGTAGATCTGCAGCAGGTGAAGAAATTTTGAATCAAAACTGCAGCAGCCAGCCCAGTAAGTGACATATCTCTGGAATTAGGGTCTCTGTCCGCACATCATTCTGCTTTCAGATGGGTTACAAAAAACCTACTGACATATTCCCTTTAATTGTTTATTTAATCTTAAACAGATTAATTAGTTAATTAGATTTTTTATTATTATATATTTTGAGCAAACAACTATAAAATGTTTGGATTTTTTACTTGATTAAAGATAGATATCCTTTGGAAGAATTTTCTACTCATTTTTACCTGGAGTCCAATAACCATGTCCGATCAATGATTCTAGTAAAGTGACAGGATTTGCAAGGTCCAGGAGACTCCACTCACTGCTGTTAATTCTCGCTGGCTTGACCTTTGAAAGGCAGGTAATATAATCACAATCCAGTCCTCCCGTCTTCCACTTCTGTATAAAGTTCTCCCGCTTGATATCATTATGTTGATGATTTATTCTTAATCTTTCCTTCATCCATTAAGGCAGTGCTGTAGAGATCTTCCCAAGGGGACCTGAATTATTAATGGCATTTTAAGAGGCGTATAACTCACAGATGATGGAAACTGAAGGAAGCAACGGCTTAATAGGAGTTAAATTTTACACTGTCCGCTCATAAAGTTATGGTCTACACCTCTCTAGGGAGTATATCTAAATAATAATATGGCAGTGCCAAACAACCAGGGACATTATTACTTCATAATATCGGTCGGTCGCGATGCTTCTGGTGCCATCAATGATCAGTTTGGTGATATACAAGAAACTACGATATTGTCACAGCAAGGGCGAGAGGCTAAGCCAGCCATATAAGGCTGCTTTCACACTTCCATATTTTTCCCTCAGTCACAATCTGTCGCTTTGAGAAAAAACTGAATCATGCAAAATATTTAGCAGGATTCAGTTTTTTCCCATAGGCTTGTATTAATGATGAATTGCGACTGATGTCTGTCTCTCTCAGATTCCGCACCTGTCGCCGAGCTGAAATACCTGAGGTCATATTTCACCCTGGCAAATTTGCCTTAAGTAAGGATGTAGGGTATGAGCTCTTCGTCAATACCACTAACACTAAAGGAAGACAATGGAACAATACAGGGGAAGCACAACTGCAATCACCAGAGCCCTTGTAGATAGCAAAAGATAAACACTTATCTGAGCAGTAGAAACCACAGGCGTCTGTAACAAGAGAACACGACTTCTTCACAGCTCAGTCAGGTACAAACTATAAAGTATACCCAAATATCCCCAGGTAGAGGTTTATAAAGGACGTCAGAGGCTGGCAATTGAGAGAACAAATTGACAAGATTCCCAGTATCCTAGAGTACACTGCTATAGAAACAGAGAACTGTCAGATAATAACACGTGCTGCCAATCTCTGGGATTTTCTAACACTCACTGCCACTGGCTTGTCAACTGTCCGTGAAACCTCCTTCAAAGGCCATGATATGACCGTGACAGATATCCCAAGGAATAACACTCAAGTTTATAGATGGGACAAGATCGTGATAACATTAATAAATATTAATACATTAATGAAAACAATCATCTTTGTGTTTACGAGTTAAAACTTATTTCATATGTTTAACTCTCTTCTTTTTTCAAGATCTCGTAGCAGAAACTCCAGCAGGGTTTCCGTAAATCCTTCTGGTAGACAAATAGATTCATACTTATGCTGTTGCTTTCATGCTGTCATGGGTTGGCAGAGGATAACATGGGACTGGGGATCCTAAACTGGCCCTCAGGCTAGGCAGGCCCTAGCTGTCTCATCCCAGAGATACATCTGATGGTGATGATGTTTGGGCCGCCTTCCTACCCCTTTCTCCTGACCAGCCGTGATATAGTACCCCCTCCCTCCCTACTCCATGGGAGTCAGGATAAGAGCATGTAGACACTAACAGTGATAGACAAGCAGGGGAAGCCAAAACGCTATCAGACAGCACACTCACATAGTAATCAGACAACATGTGATAAGGAGTAAAACTAAAGCAGTGCGGAAATATCCAGACAACAGGAGGAATTCCATGGCAAACCAAGCAACATGCAGTGAATCACCAGACTGGAAACCAGCAGAACTAGTTTAGCAGAAAGCTATAGATGGCACAGGAAGACAAATTCCTCCATCTTAAAAAGGCAGGGAGTACCTGTGATAGGTCTCCTGTAACATGTGATCGAAAAGGTATCCAGCAGAATAGCAGAAATTAACTTCTCCTAGTCCAGTCACTAATGAGCACACAGCTTGTCGACGCCAGAGCCTGCCTATGCAACTCTGAAGCACCAGAGAAAGTATAGTCTCAGATTCTGTGGTTTGAACAGTGGTTGGTGCCACCATGACACTCAGCGAGTTTGGAGCAAAACACTGTGTGACACATACCTCTTTCATTTACATGTTCTGCCATATTCTATCCTATATTATGCAGCTTCAAAAAGCTCTAAAATGCATTAGGTCCCAGTGCAGATCAAGGTAGATGAAGGCCTTTCGACTAATTAGTTAAAAAGACTAAAAGTAATCAATAGCAGTGTCGTAATATTTCTTCAACTCTTGTGGCTTAGGACCATGAAATATTCCCATTTAAACCAGTCCTTAGGCTATGTTCATACGCAGCATTTTTGCTACATTTTTTGGGCAGCCAAAATAATATTGGACTCCTCATGTAGGTTCAAGGGCCTGGGTGCAACTGGAACCCCTGCACTTACTAGTTGGCAAATATAATTTCAGCTTTTAATGTAATATCTATTGCCCTCCTGACTTGAGTAGGAGATTAATGGGTTACTGCAAGCAGAAGTGTAAAGATCATGGTTGCATAAGATGCCCATAGCTGGAAGTGCGACCAAGGATGCACATTCAGCTGACGTATTGCGGTGCAAAGACTCTATGCACTGCAATACACGCCGCCGACAAATCAAGGGCCATCAGCTGAGGACAGCATGCAGTTCACAGGTGTCGCGTGGCAGTAACGTCATGCATCATGGGGGGCAAGCTGAAGTCAGCTGCTGGAAGAGGAAGTTGCATATCGTAGCAGCAGAAAAAGGAAATAAGCATTGTTTTTTTTAATGTGTTGGAAAAGAACAGAAGAACGGGAACATGGTTACTGACAAGGGACTAGGCTGGGGCACATAATACAACGAAAGAAGCCCAGGATGGGGACATTATACCAGGAAGGGGTTCAGGTTGGGGAACATTATACCAGGAAGGCACTTAGTATAGGGAATATTATGCCAGGAAAAGGCTAAGGATGGGTATATTATGTTAAGAAAAGCCTCAGGGTGTGAATCATAATTATAGAATGTAGTCCAGGATAGGGGACATTATTATAGGATGCGGGACATTATGATAAGATGGGGCTCAGGTTGAGGAACATTATACAAGCAGGGGCCTGGGATGGGGGACATTATTACTGGAGGGAGCCTGGGATGAAGGACATTATGATTGGAATGGCCCCGGGATGGGAGATAATATTATGGAAGAAGCTCAGGATGTGGGACATTATTATAAGATGGGGCAAGGATGGGGGACATTATTCCAGGAAGGCGCTAGGGATGAGGAACATTATACAAGGAAAGGGCCTGGGATGAGGGACATTATTACTGGAAGTGGCCTGGGATAGAGAACATTATGATTGGAAAGGGCCCGGGATGGGTGACAGTATTATGGGAAAGAGCCCAGGATGGGGGACAATATTACTGGAAAGGGCCCAGTATGGGGGACATTGTACCAGGAATGGGTCTAGGGGAGGGGACATTATTACAGAAAGGGGCCAGGGTAGAAACATTATTTCATGAAGGTGCCAGGATGGGGAATGTCATTATATGGGTGGTGCAAACATACATCGTTATAGGATCTAGAATGATACAAGGGCCCATATATCTGACCATACATCTGACCAAGGGTCTGGTCCAAATTTTACACTGACTGCAAACCCCACTGATCACTCCAAAAAAAACACTTTGCTCCTTATATAAAAGCACAGAGCTCCTGCTTGAGGGCCAATCAGAGTAGTGTAGAGTATGGGCTCTTAGACTTTAAGTAGAGCTCATATACTGCTCTACCAGGGGCTCAGTACATCTGATTGCTGAACAGTTCGCTGCTGTGTAGTTGTTTAAAGGGAACCAACCAGCAGGATTTTAATATATAAAGTAAAGCCAATGCTATACTGGCACTAGGATGCTGAATCTAAGCATACCTTTTGTTCAGAGATTGGATGTTTTATTTCACAAATACGTGCAAGTAAAGTTCCAGCAATGTCCTGCCATTTGACTAACAGGTGCAACAGGAAGGGAATATGTTGGTCGAGTTTTGATATCTATTCCTGCCCCTATCTGCCTGCCTGGCCTTCCTCCCCTGTCATAGACGTTAATTCCGGTGTAGGCAGACAGACAGGGGCGGGAATAGATAACAAGACCTGACCCACATATTCTCTTCCTGTTGCACCTGTCAATCAAATAGCAAAGCATAGCTTGAAGTTTACTTGTACATATTTCTTAAATTAAACATCCAGTCTCTGAACAAATGATATGCTTAGATTCAGCATCCTAGTGCCAGTATAGCACTGGCTTTACTTTATGTATGAAAATCCTGCTGGTTGGTTCCCTTTAAATTATCGGCTGTACATATTAGGAAAGGATTAGATTTTTTAAAAAACTGAAACCACTGCTCTCTGGCACCCTACAAAACAATAGGTGCCTTTTAAGATTAAGCGTCACAAGTAAACATCTGTAACAGACCCTACAACTTCTGCAACCATTTATTTTAATGGTAAAAAAAATTTAACTTTTGTCTCATGAACCACACAGGCCGCGGTACATTCTGAACCCCCCAAAGGTAAATGTTTCGGCCCAGTACAATTTCCCATTTTGCACATACAAGTGGAACCTTGGATTAAGAGTAACTTGGTTTGAGAGTGTTTTACAAGACTTGCTAACATTGTAAAAAAGAAATATTTCGCAATATGAAATAATATCATGAGCCCTTTACCTGTGCTGACCGAACGGTTCAATGAACATATCCCAACCCCAATGAATTCAATTGGAGGCAAAAACAAAGGCATAGACAATACCTTCAGGGGGGCCCAAAAGATGGCAAAACAGCTCAAAACATTTTACAGTGAAGCTACATTGTTGTGGCATAGCCAA
This sequence comes from Anomaloglossus baeobatrachus, assembly GCF_048569485.1. Taxonomy (NCBI): domain Eukaryota; kingdom Metazoa; phylum Chordata; class Amphibia; order Anura; family Aromobatidae; genus Anomaloglossus; species Anomaloglossus baeobatrachus. Next base: position 863,881,839 of record NC_134353.1, on the reverse strand, counting down.
TAACTTCCTAGACTATGAACATAAGAAATTTTGGATGAGTTACAGGCGGAGGCATGTTGCTCTGAGACCCCAGCTATAACAGACAAGAAACAACTTGGACACCCAACTTGGAGTCTCCACATTTAGAAAAATACAGGGCAGACAGCAGGACAGTAGCAGCAATTGCCCTAAAGTACCCATAGTGTTTTAGCCCAGCAGTGAGGCATGGGCTATGCACTAGACAGGGTCTGGCCGAGAATTTACAGCTTTCAAATGAAGAGGTACATGAGTGACAGGTGTAGGCCTGTTTCTCTGAGACTCCAGCCACTGCAGACAAGTCACAACCTGGACATCCAACTTGGAGTCTCCACATTTATAAACATTAGGGGCAGACACCAGGACAGTGGCCTCAATTGCCCCACAGTATCCATAGTGTCTTTACATAGCAGTGAGGCAAGGGACATGCACCAGACAGGGCTGGTCGTGACTCAGGAAGAAGTAAAATGATGAGGAATAGGAGGAATATTAGGTGCTTTATAGATATAAAAAAAGCCAAATTGTAAAAGTCACGGCGGTGGACACACCAATTGATTGTTGCACCACCAAGGTACTTGTTAGTAACATCAGCAGCAGTAGCAACTGCAGACACAGAAGCCACGAGAAAGGTGTCACACATTGCAATAACATGGGAGAAATGCAGCACACTGAGAACTACACCATCCCCTAGTCTGCACAGTCTCCGACTGGGGTAGAAAAGTCATTGGCGATCCATGACTTGTTCATCTTAATGAAAATTTAGCGGTCTACACTTTCAGGAGACAGCCGGATGTGCTTATCCATCAAAACACCACCAGCAGCGCTGAAGACACATTCTGAGAAAACGCTGGCTGCTGGGCATGATTAACCTCAAAGGCATGACTGGCGAGTCAGGCCACTCTTCCATTATTGAAGACCAAAATGCAAAAGGATCCAACCCCCCCCCAGATGACATCAATATTGAGCTCTAAATACTCCAGCACCATCCTCTCCAATAAAATATGTGTGCTTCTGCCACTTATACTCCTGCTGCTAATGTTTTCGCGATGATGCCTTGATGTTCCCAGGTTTGTAAGTCTACAGCAGGGATGCACACTGTGTACTTCATTGCTGTTTTGGACAAAACTACTCTTAAGATTGTGTACAAGTTGGTTTCGATACTCCAGCATGCACACCCCCAGGGGAGGAAGCATTTGGCAAAATTTACTCTTGTACCAAGGATCTTACAAAGTGGCAATCCAGTTGTCAGCAATATTTCTAATCCTAACAATTTAGGAATCATATTGCAGATAGTGCAGCAAGAAGGCGTGCATGTGTCGGATGCTTCCGAGAGCTCCAAGTCCATAGTGTGTTGGTTGTGGGGTAACACTCAAGCTTGCTTCTTCTGTCTCCTCCCATCAACCACAGACAACCGTGACCATAAACACTTCCTCCTTGTCGTCCTCCATTTTATCCTCGGCTACTGCACCTTCACTATCTTTGTTTGTCTGATACCATGAGCCCCCCCTCGATCGCTGTACTTCACCCTCCCATATCACCCGCCTGTTCGACAAAAGAGCAGACCTTAGAGATTGGTTTCCCTTCCGCATCTGCCTCTGTTTCCTCCTTTTCTTCTGGGACTACTACCTCCTCTTGCAGACTATTCAAAGTGTGCTCCAGCATTTAGATGGCTGGAATAGTGATGCTCATGATGGCATCATGAGCTCTAACCATCTTAGTAACCATTTCAGATCTTTGTAGAAGGGTGCAGAGGTACTTTATCTGTGTCCACTCCACAAGCGTGATTTGCTCCACAATTGGACACTAGACTGCGTTGGCCCATGCGATGCATCATGACATACTGCAACAAGACTCATTGTTGCAGCCATAGTCAAGGTAAGATGTGCAAAGTGTAATTCCACCATGTCAGCACATTGCATATCAACCGGTTAATTAAAAGACCTCTGTAGTGATGTGAGTCGATTAGCAGAGAGGTGAGAACGGCGGACGTGAGCACACAGCGACTGTGCCTTCTGCAGCAACGCATCCAGGCCAGGATAATTGTCTATGAACTGCTGTACAACAAGGTTGAGGATGTGATCCATGCAAAGCATCTGTGTGAGGTTGCCCCGGCGTAGGGCCGCCACTAGGCTTGCACCGTTATTGCACTTGGCCTTCCTTGGCTCCAGGTTCAATGAAGACAGCCATTGTTCAAACGTGGCCTGAATAGCTGTCCACAACTCTTCAGCTGGTTGACTGTGTTCGTCAATCCATTTTAATTTCAACACTGCCTGATTGTGGTGAGCCTTGGCTGCGCTGTACGAAGGTGGGACTTATTCTCTCTGCACTGTTGGAATGCATGTTACATTAAAGGAGAAGATGATGGCGCAAGTTGAGGCCTTGGAGGAGGTGATGCAGGCAGAAGCAGTGAATGAAGTGGGAGAAACAGAGGTTTGCCCCACAAACCTTGGGGATTCCAAGAATTGTGAAGCAGCCCCTTCCCCACCTGCCCCCGCAGTCACCCAGTGTCCAGTCAGGAGGATGTAACGTCCCTGGCCATGCTTGCAGAATGTTAGTGGTGAAATGCACTCTGTGAGACAGAGATATTTAAGGAATGGGTGATGTTCTCTGCGACATGCTGGTGGAGGGCAGGCACATCTTTATTAAAGAAGTATTGGCAACTGGTACTGGAGGACTTCCATCATCTTTCAGTAAATGTCTGTATCCACCAGCTGGAAAGGCAGCATTTCCGTGTCCACCAGCTGGAAAGGCAGCATTTCCGTGTCCAACATTTCTCAAAAAAGGCCCAGGCAACCCTTCCCACACCTGCGAACTGCAGACTTGCAACTTCTGCTAATCAAAGCCAGAGTTGTGGCTGAGGATGCAGTGCTTGTTATGGTTACATTACTTTGTGTTTGTGCAGAAAGCAGCAATATAACCTCCTCCTCTTCCTTCTCCTCCTCAACCTCCTCTGCAGAGCTACTTATATGCATGCCTCTGCGTTCACACCAAGTGGGATCAACAACCTCATGGTCATCCTCTCTGTTGTCACACTCATCATCCTGATAGTCACCCTGCTCCTCTTCCTGCCCTGACTGCACAGTACAGTATGTGAGTGCTTCAGGTATCTGAGTCTTTTCATCATCACCTCCTTAACCTGGGGTTTAACGTCTGGTGATGAGGGTCTGAATTCTGCTCAGACCCTACTTTGTCGAACCCCGGATCGAACTGACAAACATTTTGGGCATCAGTGCACATGCTTTCCTCCCCTTGAGTCTGGGAATCTGTAGGGCAGACATCTGATGCCCATGGAATAGAAGGTGTGAAAAGTTCTGAAGACTCGTTCATCTGTGGTTCCTCACAGCCAGCTAGACAGTTGGAGAGTTATGATGCAGAGAGAAATAAGGGTAATTGAGGTGCCAACTCTGAGGACTGCATTGTGTGTGATGTTTATGTGGAGTGTGAGACTGTGACCGGGGTTATCTATGACGGCCGGTATGTCTCGCCCCGGTTGTGCTCACTCCATGATAGAAAGTAAATCCACTATAGGGTTAATGCTGTTTGCCTACAGGCTGAAGGAAGGGTTAAATAGAATCAGGAACAAGGGCAGGTGTGCCGGGTGTGGGGGAAGTGACCAGAACTTCCTGAGCCCTCTGCTGGAGAGGCACATGTATTTTGTTATGGACTTTTTGTTTGGACATTAAAACCGTGTGCTGTGAACCTTGATGCCTGGATCCCGTGTCTTCTGCTGCGCAGCCGACCGTGCTACCTCACATATGGTGGAGAATGCGGGCATGACAGCCGGTGAGGTGTAACATCCATCCCTGGTGACCCAGCTGCGCATGTCCTGGATTCGAGCGGCTATACTACAGCCCAAACCCGGCGACGCCATGGAGGACATACTAAAGCATTTGGCTCAGGCTAATGCACAGCAGCAACAGGCTAATGCACAGCAGCAACAGGCTAATGCACAGCAGCAACAGACCAATGCACACCTGCTCCAATCCTTGCAAGTGCAGGAAAAAAAATTCCAAGAACAGATGGATCAGGCCAATGCACGTCAGCAGCAATCCTTGCAAGTGCAGGACAAAAGGCACCAAGAACAGATGGAGCACGCCAATGCACGTCAGCAGCAAGCCTTGCAATTGCAGGAAAAAAGGCACCAAGAACAGATGGTTCTCCTGGCCAAGTCGATCCGTGCCGGACCGGCAGCAACAACCCCGGGACCGGGTGACGACGGCAGCGTCCGGAAAGCGGTGAGACAAGCGTTGCAAAAGATGACCCCGGGTGATGATGTGGAAGCGTTCCTGGCGGTGTTTGAGCGGGTGGCCGAGCGGGAAAAGCTGCCGACCCCGCAGTGGGCTGAGGTATTGTCGCCCTATCTGACGGGGGAACCCCAAAAAGCGTACCTGGACCTCTGTACCGAGGACGCCATTGACTATGTGACCCTGAAAGCCGAAATACTGGCTCGGTTGGGGGTGAATACCTATGTACGGGCTCAGCGGGTAAATCAGTGGTTCTATGAGGAAGCCAAACCCGTACGCTCCCAGGCCTATGACTTGTTGCATCTTGTAAAAAAGTGGTTGCAGCCTGACACTCTGAGCCCGGCGCAAATGGTGGAAAGGGTAGTAGTGGATCGTTTTGTGCGCACTTTACCCGTCACCGTTCAACGGTGGGTCGGACAGGGTGACCCGAGTACCCTGGACCAATTAGTGTCCCTGGTAGAGCGGCATGTGGCTACGCAGGACTTGATACGGGACACTGAGACTTTGCGTACCGCCCGTCGGTCCGGCCCCTCCAAGCCTAGGGCCAAGGACCCACCGCTGACAACGGTACAGGAGTCCCCTACCGTCCCGTCTGAGGCCGCGGCCGCCATTCCTGAGGTCCGGAAGGTTCTGTACCCTAAACGACAACCCGTCAAGGGGGTTTCCGTCCCCATTAGATGTTGGCGGTGCCAGCGGGTGGGACATATGGAAGCCCAGTGTCCACTCACCACGGAGCCCATGGATTGTGGGGTTACCCGGCGGGGTTCAATGTATGCTCAGGTGGTGTGTACCGCTGACCTGGTCTCCCCAGAGACGGAGCCCCACTTGTGCCAAATACAGGTGAATGGATGTCCGGTTACAGGATTGTTGGATTCCGGAAGCTTAGTGACCCTTGTGCGATCCACCTTGAGAGCTAAAGTAAAGGCCACAGGACGCACCGTGGGGGTGGTTTGCATACATGGGGACCGCCGCGACTATCCCACGGGGATTGTCACCATCACAGCACCTTGCGGTCAGGTGCAACATGAGGTGGGACTTCTTAACACTCTTCCTTATGACGTGATCCTAGGAAGGGATCTGCCCTATTTTTGGACTTTATGGAGGGGACCCCCTAAGTCCCCTCAGATATTGGTCGGTCCGGGACCTGAGCCCTACAATCCTGAATCCGGGACACCTGCCGTAGGGGTCACCATGGTAGGGACAGAGTGTGAACCCGATAGGTCGCCCCTAGAGGTATTGGCAGGAGAGGCTGAGACGGTCGAGCCCATCCCGGAGTTGGAGGCGTCCCCGGATACGTTTGGGACAGCCCAACTCCAGGACCCTACGTTAATACATGCCCGGAGTCGGGTGACAGTAGTTGACGGGGTGGCACAGCTGCCCGGTGCCCAGGTAAGGTACCCCCATTTCGCTCTTAAGCAGGATTTACTCTACCGGGTAGATGAAATACGGGGCGTGGGGGTAGAGCAGTTGGTGGTGCCCCAGCCGCATCGCCGGCGGGTCCTCGACTTGGCTCATAAACACCTGATGAGTGGCCACCTAGGGGTCAAGAAAACGCAGGAGCGAATATTGCAAAGGTTCTATTGGCCCGGGGTCTTTGGGGAGGTAAAACAGTTCTGCGAAACCTGCCCGGAGTGTCAGCTTACTGCACCCCTGACCCATTTTCGCAGTCCGTTGGTACCGTTACCCATTATAGAAGTCCCTTTTGAACGGATAGGGATGGATCTGGTGGGGCCCCTCGTAAAGTCCGCTCGAGGGCACCAACACATCCTAGTGATCGTTGACTATGCCACCCGGTATCCCGAGGCGATACCTCTCAGACATACTGCAGCAAAGCTTATAGCTCGGGAGTTGTTTGCTGTGTTCTGCCGGGTGGGATTGCCCAAGGAGATCCTTACGGATCAGGGGACCCCATTCATGTCTAAAGTGACCAAAGAGCTATGCCGGCTACTCCAGATCAAGCAGTTGCGTACGTCTGTGTATCATCCTCAAACGGACGGTTTAGTCGAGCGTTTCAATAAAACCCTGAAAACCATGCTAAGAAGGGTGATTTCAAAAGACGGGAAAGACTGGGATATGATGCTTCCCTATCTGATGTTTGCCATACGAGAGGTGCCACAGGCATCCACGGGGTTTTCGCCTTTTGAATTGTTATACGGGCGACATCCCCGGGGATTGTTGGACCTGGCAAAGGAAACATGGGAACAAGAGCCCACCCCCCATAAAAGTGTGATTGAACACATTTTGGGTATGCAGAACCGCATAAGCGCGGTCATGCCAATTGTGAAGGAGCATTTACAGGAGGCTCAGGCCGCGCAAAGCGGCCGCTACAATAGACAAGCCACCGTGCGGACCTTTAAACCCGGGGATCGGGTGTTGGTATTGATCCCCACGGCGGAGAGTAAATTCCTGGCTCAGTGGCAAGGCCCCTACGAGATAAAGGAAAGAGTAGGGGTGGTTAACTATAAGGTATTGCAGCCCGGTAGGCGGAAACCTGAACAAATATACCATGTCAACCTATTAAAACCTTGGCAGGAACGGGAAAGCCTGATGGCTGTTTTTTCCCCACCTCCCTCCTCTTCGGGTCGTTCACATCCGGCTCCAGCGACCTCCGGAGAGGACGAACCGGAAGTAAGGATTGGAGAAGCCCTCACCAAGCAACAGAGGCGAGAGGCCAGACGGTTGGTTCAGCAGAACCCCGATGTCTTCTCCGAGCTGCCCGGTAGGACCAGTCTGATACGACATGATATTGTCACCGAGCCCCACCTGAAGGTACGCCTGAAGTCATACCGGGTACCGGAGGCTCGACGACAAGCCATATCGGAGGAAGTAAAGACAATGTTACGCCTGGGGGTCATCGAAAAATCCCGGAGTGAATGGGCTAGTCCGATTGTCCTAATACCAAAACCCGATGGCTCCTTAAGGTTCTGCAATGACTTTAGGAGATTGAACGAAATATCCAAGTTCGATCTCTACCCCATGCCCCGGGTGGATGAGCTGATTGATAGGCTGGGACAGGCGCGATATTTTACCACGCTCGACCTGACCAAAGGGTACTGGCAGGTGCCACTAACGGAGTCCGCCAAGGAGAAAACCGCTTTTGTTACGCCTGAGGGTCTCTTCCACTATGTTGTCTTGCCTTTTGGGTTACATGGCGCTCCGGCCACGTTCCAGAGGTTGATGGACTTAGTGCTGGAACCCCACCAGGCGTATGCATCAGCGTACCTGGATGACATCATTATTTACAGCTCCGATTGGCAGACCCACTTGGAACAGGTACAAGCGGTGGTGGACGCGCTTCGAACAGCCGGATTGACAGCCAATCCCAAGAAATGTGCATTGGGACTCACGGAAGCCCGCTACTTGGGCTACGTGATAGGCCAAGGAGTGATTAAGCCCCAAATTAACAAGGTTGAGGCGATCCAGAAGTGGCCTAGACCCCTGACCACGAAGCAGGTTAGGGCCTTCCTGGGTATCGTGGGGTACTACAGGAGGTTTGTAAAGGATTTTGCGGGACTATCAGCCCCCTTGACGGACCTTCTCAAAGGCAAGAAGTCCGTCATGGTGCGCTGGACTCCGCAGGCCGAGGACTCCTTCCGGGCCCTGAAGGAGGTCCTGTGCGGACAGCCCGTTCTGGTCAACCCTGATTTCCGGAAGGAGTTCATAGTACAGACTGACGCCTCGGAGATCGGCCTGGGGGCAGTGCTGTCTCAGGTGGTTCAGGGGGAGGAACACCCCGTCACCTTCTTGAGTAGGAAGCTCACCCCTCCCGAGCGGAATTATAGCGTAGTGGAGAAGGAGTGCCTGGCGATCAAGTGGGCCTTGGAGTCCCTACGCTATTACCTGCTGGGACGGCAGTTTCGCTTGGTGACGGATCACTCTCCACTGGTCTGGATGAGGTCCGCCAAGGAACGGAATGCCCGGATTACCCGGTGGTTCCTTTCTCTGCAAAACTTCCGGTTTACGGTTGAACACCGGGCCGGTAGGTTGCAGGGCAACGCCGATGCCTTGTCCCGCGGCCCGTGTTTGATGGCGGGAGTTCAACCCCGCACGCTTGAACTGAGGGGGGGGGTATGTGAGACTGTGACCGGGGTTATCTATGACGGCCGGTATGTCTCGCCCCGGTTGTGCTCACTCCATGATAGAAAGTAAATCCACTATAGGGTTAATGCTGTTTGCCTACAGGCTGAAGGAAGGGTTAAATAGAATCAGGAACAAGGGCAGGTGTGCCGGGTGTGGGGGAAGTGACCAGAACTTCCTGAGCCCTCTGCTGGAGAGGCACATGTATTTTGTTATGGACTTTTTGTTTGGACATTAAAACCGTGTGCTGTGAACCTTGATGCCTGGATCCCGTGTCTTCTGCTGCGCAGCCGACCGTGCTACCTCACAGGAGGAAGAGGAGGAGAGGCTACTTGATGCAGCGCTTGCCATCCACTGTATCACATGCTCTTTCTGGCCCTCATCTACAAGTTGTACAACTGTGCAGCTGCCAAAGAAAGGGAGTCGAGTAGCCTATCCAGTTACAGAAGTTGTCAGTTGTCTTTGGCTAGGACGAACTGGTGTTTGTTCAGTAAAGCTTTCAGGAACATTAGCATCTACCCCACTTCAAACACCATGCTTATTCCCCCTTCCACCACAACCTTGGGATTTCCCACTCATGTTTGATGTATCCTTTCCCTCTTTTAACTTGCTGTTTCACAACCCACAGTCCAGTATAAATAACTAGGAATCTGAACTACATAATCCTCACCCTTATTCCCACCTAAAAGAAAAGAAAAAGAACAACTCCGATAAGAGACGACATCATCTATAAGGTACCTGGATATAAATGTTTATTTGTAATGCTGACTAATTCTCATCAGTAGTATGGTTCCTGTATGGTCTGATAATGACTGATAACTACAACTTCCAGTATCGTCTTACCATTGTTAAGGACATACTGGAAGTTCTAGATTCATGCGATAAATATATATACAGGACTGACCTGACATTACAATTGATGTACCATGTACCGATTCTGGTAATGTATTCCTGTATTGATGTTGTTTCTGTACTGATAGGGGTTATATGGATATATTTCTGTACCTATGGTGGTTCTGGTGATGTATTTCTGTACTGATGGGGTTCTTGATACTGTGTTTCTGTACTGATGGGGGCTCTAGTGATGTATTTCTATACCTCTGGTGGCTGTCAGTTGATGTATTCCTGTGCTGTTAAAAATCCTGATCCTGTACAAATGTAACAGTTCAGAACTTGTAAGATTACATTATACAGGGCTATATTAATAAAGTATTGTGCTCTCTGCCAATTTAAGGGTTACTATGTTGTTGTGTTTTTTTAATGTTAGGAGCATTAAAGGAGTTGTCCCAAGTTTGTGATGAGCCTGCAGTCACTCTGTGTCACTCTATGTGACTGCAGACTTCTGAGATCTCACAGTGCGTACACTGCATGCTGTCAGTATTCTGTGGTGCCGGTGGGGACAGTGGGAGGTCAGAAAACCACAAGTATGCTATTTACATACATGCAGTCACGTGCCGACTAGACATGCGTGTCCTTGATCTGTGAAAATTAATTGAGTGAGGCGCGACACGTCTAGTCAGAATGTGGTCAGAAGTATGCAAATCTCTCATACTTGTGCTCATATGACCATCCAATCTCACCATTGGCACCAGAGAATCCCAAAAGTGTGCACTGCAAGCGCTGTAAGAATTCAGAAACCTGCAATCACCTAAAGTGACTGCAGATGAAAGAATTAGGAAGAGCAGCTCGTCATCACATGACTCTAAGTATGAAAATCACATATGAAGGATAGGTCACACAACGGCTACTCAGCCCATTTTGGGGAAGGGAGGGCAATGCAGAAGTAGAGTCTTTTCAGAGTGGACAGTGGGACTGTGGAAGGTTTGAGGAGTGGAGGCGGAGTTGGGTACAGCCTGGGTGTAGGGGGGCCTGGCCTGGAGCCTGGGTGGAGTCTCAAGGGGGCCAAATATTTTGCCAGAATGGGGCCCTGAAATTCCTGGTGGCGGGCCTGAAGGTGTATATTGTTTTTTTTATATTTTTACTGTGTAACTGAGTATATAAAAATCACCTCTTACTTTTCAAACAATTTTACCCTTGAAGACCTGTGTAATCATTGCTTCTGTTGGGGTCTGACTCAAATATTTGGTAGATGAGATGTTATAAAGGTGTCTAAAAGACCTCTCACTCCTCCATCATCTGAGGAAAGAGAAGGACAGCTGATTAGTTTTGATTCTAATGCAGTTTTAGGACATATTTATATAGCAGGCCATATTTTACCCCAGGAACCTCCTAGAGAAACATATGGCTGTCATCTTAGCGAATATCCTTCAACCATTCTATGCATATCACGCATAAATATGATCTATCCATAATTAAGGGAGTTATTGCATTTCTGTGGGATCCCAGCTAACAAAACGTTTGCGATTTTACCCACAGATGTACATATGTTTCCTGATCATGGATATATCCATGAATTGTGTGAGACTCGGATTTTAGAGATTTGGCATTTGATGCCTTTGATATGGAGCCATTCTGTCTGGCTTCTGGCACTATTCTTCCCTTTGCACAAATTAGCACCTTATTAGTAACTTAAAATGTACACAATCAAAGTTTGCCCTTCCAACAACTGTCAGCTACTTGTTAATGAGTTTCTATACAAACTCCATGTCTGCTTTCATCCAGATAATCTACTTCAATTACCTGTTCACAGCAGGGGGTTCAGGCAGTGATATAAGGACCCCATCTTTTGACCTGTATAAGTATAACTTTAGTTATGACACCTTCCGCTTTTATAGATGACATGGGAAACTGATCCACAAATCATCTGCCTAGCCCATCTCCCAGTACTACCTCTCTGCATCTCAGAATACCCTTTTCATGTTAACAGTGACACACATCTCCTCAAATGGATATAACGGAGTAGAACAGCTATGAACTCCGGATTCTGAGGGCTTGGAAGGGAGTTAACGAGACACTGACATAGGACTCACTTTCCTTTCCTGGGGTCATAGGTGAGAGTTCAGACAGCAGACTGCTTTCTATGCTATGGGCAGTCTGGCTGTGGGTCACAGCTGTATTTATGGGGGTCCCCAGTTAGCTGGGTGGTGGGTCACCATGATGGTATATGAGGTTAATCTCATCGGGACATAACTCTATAGTATTATTAGTCCTTAGAGCATTACGTGGTACCATATTAATTCCACAGAATGCTAGAACATTACTCAGTTTCACCTGGTTCCAAATAACCATATCAGTAATAGTCATTGCTACTACAGTGCTGGGTTCGGTGAGGTTAAGGGGGGAATCAACGGTAAATTACTCTAAACCATTACTGAATACCAAACTACTACAGTTCATGTTAACAGTATCACCTAATATTACTTGGTTACTAGGTTTCTCTTGGTTGCAAATCAGAGTAACATCAGGCATCTCTACATTATTGTGGTTTGGTGCTGTTATGAGTTCTGCTCCAAGTGGTTTCTAAGTCCATCCACCACATCACCGTAGCTGTCGTTAGGTCCAGGTTTTACAAGCACTTTTCCGAGGGCAGTGTGATGACGAGAACCAGGGTGAAATAAGACACCAAACCACTATGTATCGCAAGGCAGTGGTCAAAAGTAGATAATGTAAATAACAAAAGGAGCGAGCAGAGCCAGAGTCAGGGGACGAGCCGGACTCAGTAAACAGAAGTAGAAGGGAGCGTGCAGAGCCGGAGTCAGGGTACGAGCCAGGGTCAGTAAACAGAGAGGTCATGTAAGTACAAGGGAGCGAGCAGAGCTGGAGTCAGGAGACGAGCCAAGGTCAGGGAGTCAGGGAATCAAGTCAGTAGGTAATCAAGTCAGTAGGCAATCAAGTCAGTAGGTAAGGAGATGGGAGAGAAACAGTGGAACAAGGAAGTGGGACAAGATCAGGTCAGACACTTACGGGAACCAGAGACATGCCCTGCAAAACCAGGAACTATCACTGGTGGTGTTCTGCGTAAACCAGCTCCCTGATAAAGCAGAGCAGTCACCAGGAACGAGGCTCCAAAGAACAGACCCCTCCCACACCACACAGGACTTGACCAGGAACTGGGAAAAAATATGAGGCCCAGCATAGCCTCTGCAGGAGAGCAGAGCACTACTGATTAGAATCATGACAGGCAAACCAAATAATACACACACAGAATAGAAGGCACAACCCAGTCCATTACACTAAGCAGGGGAGCCCTGTTTCCTTAAAGTCACAGTACAACAAAAAGTCCGTTGTAGGGGTTACACCCCCTACACATAATTTAATCAGCAGAATAGAGAATTGTGTTTACACAGCTGTGACGCCGTGGGTAAGCCAGGGGTCACAGGTCACAACACCACCACACCCTACACCCCAGTTAGGAACACCAAGGCTAACCTAAAATCCTTGTTGCCTTCCTCCAGGGGCTGATGTCCACACCAGGGGGTGGGCCAGGTGGTTGGCTCCGCCCACCGAGGAGTTCACAGCCCTGGAGGCGGGAAAACCAGGCAGTCAAGCTAGGGAAGTGAAGGAGTAAACAGTGAAAGTAGTGACAGAAAAAGGAACAGTTAAGAAAGCCTGAAGCTGGTCCGGGTGTGTGCCCCGGACTGAGACAGCAAGGTCAGCAGACGGCGGTGACTGTCTGCAGGGGTGACTGCTTGGAGGTTGCTGGAAGGACCGTGGACGGGTGGTGGCACGGCGGTACCGGAGCGGTATACGAAGAGCAGTCAGCACCAGTGGCAGGGGCCTTTCGGATCCCGGCAAGGCAAGGAGTCGCCGTGAATTTGCCAAATCCGTTAGTGAAGGGGACCGCTGGGTCTCCCAACAAGCAAGTCCCGATTGAAGGCAACAGTCCAACCGTTACAGAGAGACACCGCCACCGCCAGGGCACCAGTTTCTCAGGGCCAGCGCGGCCCACATCCAAGCCGGGGAGTGGGTTACCGGTGGGAACCCATCGAAACCATCATCATCTTAGGTGCAGGAAAAAGGGACCGTCACCGTCAACTACTGGGGAAAGCAAGTGCAGCCGTCCGTGGGAACCGTCTTTCCAGCCGTGTGTTTTACCGAGAACTGTGTCATCGTCTCAGGCTGAGTGAGTACCACAGTGCCGCAAGGCACAGAGCTGCCCCCGCGTCCCTGCACCCCACCAAGCCCTGCATCACCCACCTCATCACTGGGCCCCGGGACAACTACCCCCTACCAACGGAGGGGAGGAATAACATCTAGCTGCTCCATACCATCACCCCCGGGATCCCCACACAGAGCAGCGGTGGTGTCAACAAATCACCACAACCGTGGGTGGCGTCACGGACAATAAACTATCCCAAAAACCAATCCCCTTTCACTCACGGGCGAGGAGCGCCGCTCGAGTCCCCGGGATCCGGCCCATCGCTCGAGCCACCGAGCAGCAGCAGCAGGCCGCAGCAGCCGCAGTAGCAGCCGGACCCGAGCAGTGGGAGAGCGCGGCGTCCCCTCCTCCGCCCGTGACACAGCCAGGGTTCATAATCCTTACGAATGCAAGGTCAGCCATTTATTAGCCTGTGTAAAGAGGCCTATTGTAAATTACAGAAAGCTTTGCTCACTAATATATAATATGAACCAGGGCGGACATATCATTAGTGTAATCAGGGGCCCAAGAGCTAAGTGGTGGGAACTATCACTTCTAAAGCAAGTGGAGTTGTGCATTATGATGAACCATTGGGCTGTAAAGTGCCATACTTTGATTTTGTACTTTTTGTGTCCACCAATGCTATGAACCATATAATCATGAAAGTTCCAATTTTTTGCTGAGCATTTACACAGCCCCTCCACGTCTTCCCATATATTCTGATCCATGACAGACTGAGCCCGTCTATCTCCCCATTGTTCTTGGTTACCTCTCACCCTACATACTTGCATCTTACTTGGCGCGAGTTCATTTCCCACCAGCTGCATCAGCTTCTTCAATGTCCCTGGCAATAAGAAATAATAAGTCAGATCACTAAAAGGGATGTGAATTATTGCTTTAAACATCGTGATAAAAAAAATAGCACAAGGGCCCAGCTGCTCAGTCTTTAAACTCGCTGCCCCCTTGTCAGCGTTGCTCAGGGAGGAGGGGGGGATTAAATCTCCCATATAAAAGCTTCTTTGATTACCACACACACACGGGCCTCTCATTTGCAGACAGTGGGAGTATAACAAAGATACTACTAATGTGTTTTGGAGAGGGGAAAAAGATTCAGTTTGTAGCCTCTCATTAGGCTTATGTACCATACTACAGAGAGCAATGTGTAGTGCAATAGTGAATTGTGCCAAGGTATCTCGATGAATGCTATTCCCTTTAAGATAGTAAATAATGTGAGTTATTGTCCGGTGATTGCACTGCTCTTCCAATTAGTTTGCATTTTATGTATTGGAAATCAATGCTTGACATCTGAACTCTTAGCTCATTCACAGTCACTTTGCAGAGTACAATGTCGAACTAAGGAGCCTTGCGACAAGCAGAGGAAGTGATTCCGAGGACCGATCCTCTGCCTACACGGATTACATGTTCACGTCTACTTTTAAAGACAACATGTCACCAGATTTGTCCCATATAAACTGCAGACACCACCAGTGAACCCATATAAATAATATTCTAGAATACTGTATATAAGAGTGTGCCGTCCTCGTGCCAGCAGCCAGCGCTGCTCGGGTCCGGATCCGCGGTGTGGCTCAAGGGGTTCTACCGGACCTGGGGGTCGCGCAGCACTCTGACTAAAAGGGGACGTATTTGTACAGGGATGGTAGTAAACTGTCTGTGACACCACCCACGGTGTGTGGTGAGATGTGGCACCACCACTGCTGTTGTGGGACACCCGGGGCGATGGGATGGCAGCTTGTTGTTAACCCCTCCGTGAGTAGTGATGGTTGCCCCGGGACCCGGTGACTTGATGCAGGGGACGGTGATGGCAGGGACCAGTGCGCCTGATCAGACCAGGGAGTCTCAGCTTACTCACGATTAAAGAAGTCAGACAAGTCCAATAGTTAACCAAGGTGATGGTGGCCGGCCGCCGTGGGCGGGTGTATTCTGGTCCCCCACCCGAGCTGGTGGTCCGTATCTCTTCCCTCTGCACTGTTTTGTAGTATTGGGGACTTCCCGGTCAGGAACGCGGGAGTCCGCTCCCAGTACTACTGTTGGGAGCCGTGCCCGCTGATGCTGACCCATGGGATCTACAGGCTCTGACGGATGGCCTATCCCTCTCTGTGGGTGGTTGTCTCTTTTCGGGACTTAGGTTGGAACAGGACCTATAATCCATAGCAGTTCTGTAACCAAGCTCTCTGCATCATTCATGAAGATGAGAGTGCGGATGTTAATGTGTAAGTCAGAGGTCTCAAACACGCGGCCCGCGGGCAGCATGCGGCCACTGAGGCTGCTTGTTACGGCCCGCAGACCTGAGGATGCTTGTTGCGGCCCGCAGACCCCCTGACGATCGTGGCCCTATGCCAGGTCGGGCGCCGGCAGGACTTTACTACAATTGAATAATTTGCGGTGCTGCGCAGAGGAGCTGTCTGAATTATACCAATGGCTGCTGCCCGCCAATTAGATACAAGGAAGTGACGTCGCAGTATGACTTCACCTCCTTGCATCTGATTGGTCGGTGGTAGCCATTGGTATAACGCAGACAGCTCCTCTGCGCGGCACCGCAAATGATTAAATTATAGTAAAGACCTGCTGGCGCCGGTCCCGTGCATAGAGCTGCGATCGTCACGGGCCGCAACAAGCAGGTACATGCTCACAATCAGGACCTTCTGAGTTTTAAACAAGGAGCTCCTTAGCAGCTGCCGGTTAGCTGCCCATGCTCGCTATCAGGGACCGGAGCACTGCGGTCTCCTCACTATGTTCTCCCTAGGGCGGGCATGCGACTCCGCAGCATAAATAAATTCACATGCTGCGGCCTCTGTAAGCCGCACCGCAGGTCAGTTTTCACTGCTGACTATACAAGAACAGTAGGCATGGGATTTCAAGACATCCCATCCACTATGCTTACACTGCACTGCAGTGTTTTGGACACAGCTGTAACATGCTGCCTCCAAAACGCTGCAAACCATGATCATGTGCACGCAGCCTAAAAATAGGAAATGGAGGAAAGGTGAGGAGATTTTTTTTTTGCGTATTACTAAAGGACTACCACAAAGATGAGCACAATACCACAAGGATGAGCACAATACTACAAGGATGAGCACAATACTACAAGGATGAGCACAATACTACAAGGATGAGCACAATACTACAAGGATGAGCACAATACTACAAGGATGAGCACAATACTACAAGGATGAGCACAATACTTAAATACTACAAGGATGGGCACAATACCACAAGGGTGAGCACAATACTACAAGGCAGAGCACAATACTAAAATACTAAATGGCAGCATCCCATTTGCTTAATGTATTTTCTGTACATCCTCTGTACCACAAGAAAATCTTCCATACTATGTAGGATTTGAAGATCTTGTTCCTCCCAAGTTATTCTGGATATGGCATCATTGAAACTATTATTATGTTATCAGGTGGGCTAATTTTACTATTATTATATGGTGCCTTCACTTCAGTGGGAGCTCGCATGTTCACACGGCTGTGAATGTCCCTCCTTTGCTTCTCTGGCGTCACTATGTGTTGGCACGCATGCCTGGTAACCCTGGTGGCGTGTCCTGGTTGACGGGTGTGAGCGCAGTTTCCTCACGCCGTGGATGCAATGGACGGCTTCATGGCACGGTGCGCATACACCCGTAATTCCACTTTGATTGGTCCTTTTGGAACATGTGAGTTATGTCACATATTTTAAAAGGCCTTTACAATCATTAATGAGCATCCCCCTTGATAAAGCGAGCACTAAGACACGTGAAACGCGCGTTGGGTGGCCTCCACCAGTCCTTCCTGCAGGTTTACATCTTTGAGCCGGTTTGTATGATATTTAACTTGATCACGGAACGTTCATATTGTCTTTATATTTATGCATTAGCCAGCTCAATTTCTACATTGCCCTGCAGGGGGCCGACTGTTGCTTTACCTATATGTATGGCTCCTAAGCAGACAACCTTAAACAGGCAACTTAACCTCTACATATATACGTGATTCATTAGGATTATGCCATTTATTTGTATTGTCTCTATACATATATATTGTAATCCAACAGGATTGTGCTACTCGTCTTATATATATATGTAAACTTTTAAGATTTTGCCATTACTCTTTATTTTTAATATTTGTCTGTTTTGTATCTTGCATAGCCGGTCCATTTTTTATACTTTTTATTGTGTCATAATCATGTTTACTTTTTAAACTTGTTACTAATAAAATTTCTAATTTTTATTTTCCTAAGTCCACCCCTTTTTCTCCGTTTTTTATATGTTGCTATGGTGGACATTTGCATATTACATGGGTTTTCCCCTTGATTTCATAAAATGGGATTGATGGATTTCTTGATTCTAAAATACTACACGGATGGGTACAATACTACAAGGATGAGAACAATACTAAAATACTACAAGGATGGGCACAATACTGCAAGACACAATACTACAAGAATGAGCACAAATATTACAAGGATAGGCACAATACTACAGGGCAATATACTACAAGGATGAGCACAATACTACAAGAATAGGCACAATACTACAGGGCACAATACTACAAGGATAAGCACAATACTGCAGGACACAATACTACAAGGATGAGCACAATACTACAAGGATGGGCACAATACTACAAGGATAAGCACAGTACTACAGGGCACAATACTACAAGAATGAGCACAATACTACAAGTATGGGCAAAATACTACAAGGATGAGCACAATACTACAAGAATAGGCACAATACTACAGGGCACAAAACTACAAGGATAAGCACAATACTGCAGGACACAATACTACTAGGATGAGCACAATACTACAAGGATGGGCACAATACTACAAGGATAAGCACAATACTACAGGGCACAATACTACAAGGATGAGCACAATACTACAAGTATGGGCAAAATACTACAAGGATGAGCACAATACTACAAGAATAGGCACAATACTACAGGGCACAATATTACAAGGATAAGCACAATACTGCAGGACACAATACTACAAGGATGAGCACAATACTACAAGGATGGGCACAATACTACAAGGATAAGCACAGTACTACAGGGCACAATACTACAAGTATGGGCAAAATACTACAAGGATGGGCGCAATAGAGATAGTATTCCTGGTTTGAAAATTCCAGCAACTCGACCAGGAAATTATAAAAACAACTATTATTCCATATCTTTAAAATAGTTAAAAAATAAGCATGTTTTTAAAAACATATGGTTCACCAATGCAGGGAATACACATATTTTTTTCTATATGCGGCCCATACACCCAGCTGAGTTTGAGATCCCTGGTGTAAGTACTAAGCTCAGTACCTCATTGTTGATGTGTAACCAATAAGAACAGCACCAGTTTTGTTGATAAACCATTAAGATTGAATAAAAACCGCCTTTTTTACAGGGTTATAAACCCAGCATTTGAATAGAACTATGTCCAAAATTGATAGAAATCCACAAGAATCTCTTTTGGGGCAACCATCACACAGGAATAATAATAATAATAATAATAATAATAATAATAATAATAATAATAACAAACTAAGAATAAATGACTATATAATAATAATAATAATAAATACTAATATACCAACTTTTTCTACCCCATATACAATATATTATAAAGGCATTGTTGGTTTAATATACAATTTTTTACAAAATACTTCATCAGGATGAAAAATTGTCCAAAATCTTATCAGGAGGTTTTAGGTGCATTGCAAGGAAGTCTAGGAGATTGGGCAGTAGACTTTCCCCAAGTCTTTTCCAAAGTAATATCCAGAGTATGCCCACTTAGTTAAACTACAATGGTTGCTATATTTGCGGTGGTAGAAAATGTAATTTATGTAAATACCCCGATAAGTCTGATTTCTTTGTAAATAATGTCATAGATAAAAAATATCCCATTAAGTCATATATTAATTGCGATTCCACGCTAGTGGTCTATATGGCGACATGTGTGGAGTGCAATCAGTATTATATTGGATGCATAATACGCTCTTTAGAAAAAAAAGAATAGCAGAATATATTACCATGTCGGTTCCGGGACCATCCCCAGACCGTCCATCCACATCGCTATCACACATAAGGGAAATCTAACATTGCATTGAACAAGTAAATAGGCCCCATAGATGTGGAGTCTGGAAACACATGCTCCTCCATCGAGAAGCCTTCTGGATCTTGGATCTAAATGCTTGATTTCCAGAGGGTTTGAACTTTAGAAGTGACTTGACATATTTTTATTAAAATAAATCATTTGGTAGCTTTAATGTTGTGTGGTGCAGCATCATGTCTGCCTTTGAGGAATATTAGCGGTATAGGGCACCAGTGTGGTTTTAAATTAATAATGGGCTATCAGTATGTTAACTGTTTGAGACTTAGGAAATATATCACAGCCCATATGGTATAATGTAATGTGCAAATCAATAAAGTCCGTGGAGCCTCTGTTAGGAGTCTCGACACAGAAGCTAGCCAGATATCCCTCCGGGAAGGACCTGGCCAAGGAGTGGCTCTTTTTAGGAGACCACCATAACCACCATATTAAGTGGCACTTTTAGTCAATATCCAACTCTTTGACAAGTTTAAAGATATGACAAGGGAAATACCAAGGTCAGGTATCCATCCACAGACAGCTATTTCGGGGTATTGCCCCTCAACAGTGTGGAGTAGGATTCTGGCCAGGTGGGAGCAATGCCTAGTAGACCAACAAGAAAAAACAATCACTGATCTCGGGGAGACCAGCCAGAGACAACACTGCCAGCAGCCAGCAAAGGCGCTCAACACAGTGAAATTCTAGGTGCATTGCCCCCTGGGAAATATACAAATCAATAAAGTTCGTGGAGCCTCTGTTAGGAGTCTCGGCACAGAAACTAGCCAGATATCCCTATCTGGGATAGGTCCTTCCTGGAGGGATATCTGGCTAGTTTATGTGTCGAGACTCCTAACAGAGGCTCCACGGACTTTATTGATTTGCATATTTCCCAGGGGGAAATGCACCTAGGATTTCATTGTGTTGAGTGCCCTCGTTGGCTGCCGGCAGTGTTTTCTCTGGCTGGTCTCCCCGAGATCATTGACTGTTTTTATAATGTAATGTGGTGAGACATCATTTTGGTCTAATTCTTATACATTATGTGTTTGCATAGAATACATTATGGGTCAATATATATTTTTTCTGGAGGCTATATGGCTAAAATTGGGACAGGTGGGCTGGAGGTTCTTCTTGTTTGTCTAAACACATGTGCAATCATTTGGTTAATTATTACTGTGTGGACACTTTGTTTCCAGCTGATGTTTTTATTCATTTATTTATATGTTATTCATTTGTTAGTCTGTGTTATAAGGCCTTTGAGAAAGGACGTAGTCCGAAACGCGTAGGACGGGACGGTATGTCTGGAACATGTACAGTGGAAAGTTTTAAATAATGAATTAATAAAGACAGTACATTTTTATGAAGGACGGACCAAGGGATTTTTTCTTCCATTAATATTGAGCCTTCATTGGCAAATGGTGTTATGCTTGCTTGTCACCCTGCATTGTCTATGTCCATCATGGCATCGGGCTTTAAATGCGATTTGTGTTTTGGGTCAAAGGTCCACAGCAATATTCGTAGCCCCTTATGAATATATAACTCATAAATATAAAACTCAGGATCAGTCACATTTATTAATAAAGACAATATGTCGTCCTCTTTTTTTAAACTAAGTTTGAGCATTCTTTGGGAAACATCTGTTTGCAATAGCACAATGATATCGATGATAAATAATTACACATTTAATTGAATTGGCCCCACAGTTGTGAGATCGTCACAGTTGTAAGTGCCAAATAAAGTGCTGCACATTCAATTAATAGACTTATTCTGGCTTCTTCACAACTTTTATACTAGACTAGCAAATATTACCATATAAACACGCATAATGAGCTATAAACCTCCTCATCCTATTAAAAGCATTACTTATCCTGAAAGTCATTTGGTGAGTAAAGCAATTTAATAATACATTATATTTTATGTTCCATTGCTAGTTCTTCTTATCTAGTTAAGTTGGACGGTTCTTGAAGTCAAGGCATTTGAGGACACCCTATTTACAAGTAATAAACATTTTTATGCTACAATATAAAAAAAAACTTTATATAGCGCCAACATATTCCGCAGCACTGTAACGCTCTCGGTTGCAAGGGGGAAGTGGACCCATTGGACCAAGGAACCGATCTCTAACCTGGAGGAGCGTACCTGAATGGCTACCAATATTTCACTAAACCACAAATGGTGGGGATAGGCTTTCACTGGTAGATAGCCATCAGTCGTAGAGCCAGGGGATCCCGGTACCTTGGCCGTCGGTGCCAGAGGTACGGACTCTGACAGTCTCTGTAATGGCAGATGCAGGCAGGAAAGCTGAAGTCGCAGGCACTGCTAGTATGGAGGAATAGAGAAGTGGGCTCAGCAGATACCGCTGGCAAGGATAGTTGCAGCAATGGTTGCAGCAGATGCAGCTGGTATTTAATAGTTGCAGCAGTGGGTTTGGCAGATGCAGCTGATATGGATAGTTGCAGCAACGGGTTTGGCAGATGCAGCTGGTACAAATAGTTGCAGCAGCGGTTACGTCAGGTACTGAAACACAGATGGGTATAAGTAATGCGAAATGCAACAATATAGCGGCAGCACAAGGGACCTGACAACTAGCAACATATAGACCACGTTGTCCTGCATCTCCCTTAACGGCGGTGCCCTAACACCTAGTCCCTCTCAGCTATAGGGATTACTGGTCCTTTAAGAAAAGTTGTGCACATGCTTGTGCACCCTAGGAGAGCTCCCAGGAGGCCTGTGTGGCATGTGCAGGCCCAGGAAGTTGGCGGAAAATGGGGAGGGAGTAGCCCAACCCCTGAGTGGTCGGTAAGGTGAGAGCACCAGCATCCCCACTGGGGAGGGAGGCAGGATAGTGTGTGGACCGGTGCCTGCATTACAAGCACTTTATAATTTGGAAAGGACATATACAAAGTCAAACCTAAAAGAGTAGCAAGCAGATCCACAATTAACAAAAAAGAAAAAAAAGAAGGCCCTGCTCACAACAACTTATAATATACAAGGAATTTTGCTTCTTCAGTGGCACTGAGGAATAATATAAAAGTAGACATAATGGGAGAAAACGCAAGATTGACCAATGTGTTATTCCTGCCTAAAAAAAAATGGAGGTTGGTATTATCCAGTGTAACACTTTCCAAAGCAGTGGTGCAACACAAGAAAAGTCTTGGAAATCAAAATGGCAGGTTAGGAATTGGGAGGAGGTTATCCTGAGGGAGAAGAGGAGGAGATATAGGGTGCTGCAGCATTGTGAAGAGCATTGTTGATGAGAGTGCTAAATTTGGAGACACAAAAGGCAACGAGTACAGTGATCAGCTGAGGGTAAAAGCCTTATGATGGAGGTTGGACAGAAAGAGGAGGCTAACAGCTGCATTAAGGATAGATTGGAGAAGGAATTGTTTGGAGATGAAATGACCAATTTTGGAGACGCTTTTGAGGTTCAAGTGCCATGAGTGTGCAACTCATTGAATGTAGAGAGTAAAGAAAAGATCTATTATAATAATGTTTCTTGGTATATAGAACCATTATATTCCACAGCGCTTAACAGTGCAGAGGTTCATATACAAACAAACATAAGTATCAGATAAGGAAAATACAATAATTAAAGCAAAAATAAGGACAACCCTGCTCATAAAAGCTAACAATCTACAATGGGGTGAGATGGGGGTTACAAGGGGGTTACAAGGTACAGGTGCTTATTACAACGATGGTCCAGTCATCTCGAAAAAATGGGAGATAGAAAAAGGCTGCATGAGCCAGGCAAACATACCCCAAGACAGAGAGTGTGCTGCCTAAGACATATGATAGTACTACACACTTTATGGGTATATCCGGCAATTTTAAAAAACAACTGTGCCTCAGCACTAACAGGCAGGTAGTTGCTAACAACCTGCCTGTGGTTCCGATGTCGTCCTTGGCCGCCACAGAGCAGTGATAGACCTCTCCTGCCAACAGAGAGTAGGCTTCTTTTCTGCTCTGTAGACAGGGTGGGACAGCCAACGTCATGCTGATTGATAGCCGGCTCCCCACTGCCTAACTAGGGAAGCCGGCTGTTAAGCAGCATGATGTCGGCTGTCCCACCCCGTCTACAGAACAGAGAGGATTAGAAGCCTCTGCACTGTTAACACAACATCAGCGGAAGCAGATGAATCGCCAGCAGGAGTGGTCTGTGACCGGTCTGTGCCAATGAAGAGTGGCTCCGGAAACAACAGCAAGTTGGTATCATCTACATGACTTTTAGTGCTTAGTTACATTTTGATTTTATTTTTTAAAGTTATGTTATAGATATACCCTTTAAATGGAAAATACAGAGTTTCAATATAATTGGGTATCATCAGTGTGGAGATGATGCTAAAGGCTGAATTTGAAAATAGTTAGTCAATACAGGTTCTGTGGGCAGAAAATAAATGTGGACCCTGGACTTAAGCCCGCTACACACGCTTCAATATATCTCACAATCCGTCGTTGGGGTCAAGTTGTAAGTGACGCACATCCGGCATCATTTGTGAGGTATTTGCGTGTGACATCTACGTGCGATCAGGATTGAACGCAAAACCGTTGATCGCACACACATCGTATCTTTGTCTAGAATTGAGCGTTTTGTTGCACGAACCTAGTCAATTGTAACTTGTGACATCCCTCATACGATTTTGGTGTCTGATGCTATGTGCGCAGGTGTGCGCTCTGCACCGCAGCTTAAAAAAGGTCCGCTTCAGAGCGCAGCTGAAAAGCTGCGTTCTGAAGCGCCTCACAATGTCTGTCATTCACTAATCTCTGTCAGTCGGTCACTATCTCTGTCCCTCTCTCTCTGTCCATGTTAGTCTATCCCTCTTACCCCCTCTCTCATACTCACCGATCCCCGATCCCCGGCGCTGCACGGCGTTCACACTGCTCCGGCGGTTTTTAATGTTTTGAAAAAGCCGGCCGCCCATTAAACAATCTCGTATTGCCTGCTATCCACGCCCACCGGCGCCTATGATTGGTTACAGTGAGACACGCCCCCACGCTGAGTGACAGGTGTCACACTGCACCCAATCACAGCAGCCGGTGGGCGTGTCTATACTGTGCAGAGAAATAAATAATTAAATAATTTAAAAAAACGGCGTGCGGTCCCCCCCAATTTTAAAACCAGCCAGATAAAGCCATACGGCTGAAGGCTGGTATTCTCAGGATGGGGAGCTCCACGTTATGGGGAGCCCCCCAGCCTAACAATATCAGCCAACAGCCGCCCAGAATTGCCACATACATTAGATGCGACAGTTCTGGGACTGTACCCGGCTCTTCCCGATTTGCCCTCGTGCGTTGGCAAATCGGGGTAATAAGGAGTTATTGGCAGCCCATAGCTGCCAATAAGTCCTAGATTAATCATGTCAGGCGTCTATGAGACACCTTCCATGATTAATCTGTAAATTACAGTAAATAAACACACACACCCAAAAAAATCATTTATTAGAAATAAAAAACACAAACATATACCCTCGTTCACCACTTTAATCAGCCCCATAAAGCCCTCCATGTCCGGCGTAATCCAGGATGCTCCAGCGTCGCTTCCAGCGCTGCTGCATGGAGGTGACCGGAGCTGCAGAATACACCGCCGCTCCTGTCACCTCCACACAGCAACTGAAGACTGCCGCGCGATCAGCTGAGCTGTCACTGAAGTTACCCGCTGTCACTGGATCCAGCGGTGGCCTTGGTAACCTCAGTGACAGCTCAGCTGATCGCGCTACTCACCTCAGTTGCTGCGTGGAGGTGAGAGGAGCGGCGGTGAGTAGCGTGATCAGCTGAGCTGTCACTGAGGTTACCCGCGGCCACCGCTGGATCCAGTGACAGCGGGTAACCTCAGTGACAGCTCAGCTGATCACGCGGCTGTCTTCATTAGCTGCGTGGAGGTGACCGGAGCGGCTGTGTCTGCTGCAGCTCCGGTCACCTCCATGCAGCAGAGCTGGAAGCGACGCTGGAGCATCCTGGATTACGCCGGACATGGAGGGCTTTTTTGGGCTGATTAAAGTGGTTAACCAGGGTATATGTTAGTGTTTTTTATTTCTAATAAAGGATTTTTTCGGGTGTGTGTGTTTATTTACTGTCACTTACAGATTAATCATGGAAGGTGTCTCATAGACACCTGACATGATTAATCTAGGACTTATTGGCAGCTATGGGCTGCCAATAACTCCTTATTACACCGATTTGCCAACGCACCAGGGTAAATCGGGAAGAGCCGGGTACAGTCCCAGAACTGTCGCATATAATGTATGCGGTAATTCTGGGCGGCTGTTGGCTGAGATTGTTAGGCTGGGGGGCTCCCCATAACGTGGAGCTCCCGATCCTGAGAATACCAGCCTTCAGCCGTATGGCTTTATCTGGCTGGTTTTAAAATTAGGGGGGACCGCACGCCATTTTTTTAAATTATTTAATTATTTATTTCACTACACAGTATAGACACGCCCACCGGCTGCTGTGATTGGGTGCAGTGTGACACCTGTCACTCAGCGTGGGGGCGTGTATCACTGTAACCAATCATAGGCGCCCGTGGGCGGGGAAAGCAGGGAATACGAGATTGTTTAATGGGCGGCCGGCTTTTTCAAAATAGTAAAAGCCGCCGGAGAAGTGTGAATGCCGCGCCACGCCGGAGATCGGGGATCGGTGAGTATATGAGAGAGGGCTGCTCAATTCAGTTACTCAGGAGTTTAGCGGTCACCGGTGAGTCCTTCACTGGTGACCGCCAATCAGGACGCGACACAGACAGAGCCGCAGCATGACCATGAAGTCGGGTGAAGTTCACCCGAGTTCATTCTGACAGTGCGGCTCTGTCTGTGTCTGCTGTCAGTGGCCATTCAGCTCTGCTACATGGTGTCTGTGTCTGCTGTCAGCGGCCATGTAGCAGAGCTGAATGGCAGATGACATAGTAAAAACGCATCCCTACACATTACACACGCTTGTCAAGTCAATAAATAAAAAAAAAAAAAAAAAAAAGGTGCCCAATGCATACGTCACAGAACACATGATCTAAAGGATCGCACACAAAATTGATCAATTTAACATAGACTACTAACGCTCGTGTGACAGCAAATGAACGACCTACGTGCAATCTCATAAGATCCCGTATGCAACCTGGGCGTGTCACATCGCAAATGCGATTGTACAACTAATTGCAACGTGTAAAGCAGGCTTTACTCCTGAAGAACTGTGACAGCAAGAATAAGAGGCTAAGAAATAAATACAACAAATGAGACACTGAATGAGCGGTGGGGGAGAATCAAGAAAGAGCAGTTTTTCTAAGGCCAATAGAGTGGAGCATAGTGAGGTGGATATGGTAGTCTATAGTGACTAACTGCAGAAAGATACAGAAGAATCAATAGAAATTAGCTATCATTGATTTAGCCATAAGGAGATCATTTGAATTTTTATTTAATTATTTATTAAAGTGGTTTTCCAGCCTTGGGACGCAAGTCTGCACTTACCCTATGTGATTGCATACATATGAATCCTCACAGCGCATCGGGTGTGCACTGTCAGGCGACTCTAACAGCGGGTGATCATGTGACTACAACTATGTCAGTTGCATACTTCCGGCCACATTCCAAATAGACATATGCACGTCTAATTGGCATGTGACCGCATGTATGTGTATCGCCCAGGGAAGGGGGTACTTGGTGCCGGGCCCTAGGGCTTCCCTTGTAAAAGGGGAATTATTTAACACTAAAAGTCCCAGGAATTTCGAGCGCCATAGGGTTCCAATGGTAGAAATGTTAAATGACCCCTCTCTGGGACTTCTAGTGTTAAAGTAGGGATGAAAGTTAGTGTATGTGACGCCACCTGCAATTTGTCGTTAAGGGTGTAGAACCGCCGCTGCTGAATGTACTCCCAGGGCTGGTAGTGGTTGCAGCAATGATGTTTGCCCCTCCGCAGGTAGAGCTGTGCCTGGGAAATGTGAAGGGCCATAACGGAGACCACACAAGGTTGTAATGAACAGTCTGTACTCACTCAGACCCGTGGATTACTGGTTCAGGTCCTATGGAGTATCAGTGCCAATGTAGTGATCCAAATTGCTCTGTACCCAACACTCTCTGTTGGTTGGGTCCCCGTAGAGTGGAGCATTTGGGCCCAACTGTCCCTTTTGGGGGTAACAGTCTCCTTCAGTGCAGACCCTGTGGGGATTTAAGTGTCCGGACCCCGATACTAGTTTACTGCTGATGCCCCCTGATTATTTGGTTCGGTGAAGTCCATGAAGGTGTCCTCACCGTGCAGGTGATTATAAAGCCATGTAGAACTGGCGCCTGATCTAGGGCCCTGTGCCCCGTGCGTGCTCCGGTCCCAGTGGTACCTGTCCGTACCTGCCCTGGCAACCTCTCTCCCGTGCCCCCGAGTCACCGTTGCACGGACCCAGCTCGAGCACGTCTGCACATCTCACTGTGTCCCTGTTCTCTAGACTCACTACCCCCTCCCACCAGGCTGGCTAATCCCAGGACTTGTTCCTACCTCTAGGTGACCATCCCCTTACATGATTAACTCCATATGCTCAGTGTGGAGTGGAGAACTAGGATTTTGGTTGTGCTTTGGTGGTATCGGCACTAGTACTCCAGGTCCCAGGGAGTAGGTCCTGCATCCCCAAGAGGATGCAGTTCCTTGTAGTGCCCTCAGTGGTTCAGGGGTGCTACATATGCAAATGGCATGCTTGCAGTCACGTGCCCACCTTCTCCCAGAGCCGGCACTAGAGAATCCTGACAGCGCACACACTGTAAGATACACAAGTATGCAATCACATAGCGCTATAGTAGAACGTGCGTTCCAAGGCTGGAAAAACCATTTAAGTGCAGTTTTTGTAAAGTGTAGATAGCAGAAAGAGGTGCTGAAGAAAGATAGCTAAAAAGACGAGGAAAGGTCAATCATTTAGAAATTTATAAATGAAGAAGATATTAAAGACATGGAAATCTTTAGCTGTGCTTACATGCAGTCAAATGAGGAGCTCGCAATTAAAGAGGATTGCAGGAGGGATGACGGCCACATTCTTTTTTACAATTGGTTTGGTTGAAAATAAACAAAAACAAAACAAGATGAAGACAACTCTCAAGACATTTTCATTTAACTTTTTTTGGATAGATGACCGAATAACAGAAAAAAAGCAATGTCTTGAAATGCTACAAAGCTGAACATATAGTGTCTTTCCTCAACCCAATTATCCAAAATTGGTCCAATACAGGAGGGTTCCCAGCTGCAGAAAAACATTCTCATTCAGCATGGCTGTTGTGTCCACTATTTGGTCTGTATCTTTTGTATCGTAGAGTTGTGAAGAGTGGTCTTAGCTCTTGCAACAGTGGGGGGCTGTTTTCTGTGGGTTTTCAGGAATGTTTTGCCACTTTATGGATTAGTTCTTACAGAACTATTGGCGGGTCTGGCTGTCACTTTTGTAAATGGTTACCCATTGGTCTTCATTGTAACCCAAAAGCCTCCTGTGTTATATGCTTTATGGATCTTATTTAATATTTCTTTATAGATTAGGTAACATTCAGTTTGATAGATGTGTGAAATTTTTCAGCAACATTTGTTTCCATATCTATAATCCTATACTTATTTATTAAATTAAAACCAGGAGGACAAGAAGTTTTATGGTCCTTAAAACAGTCCAAAATTTATTAATTACATATTAAAATGTATTCAAAATTCATGACAAGCATTAAACACATACAAAAACATATGTTTGTATACAAAAAAGGGAAACATTTGTATGCAATAAATCCCTGTGATAAAGTGTTAATACAGACACGCAAAATGCGCGTTGGGGTCCTGTTCCTGGGGTCCTTAATTGGACAATTCTACACTTGTACTTTAATAGGTTTGCATACTTGTTGATTATTTCATCAACCCATGTTGGATGGGGAATATTATGTCCTATATTTTGTAACTGTGTGACAGTGGTCTGATATAAGTAGCCTGGTTACTGTGTAGCTAGGCTCCCCACCCATCATAATCTATAGTATACAATTCTTTCCCTTTTTTTGTATATAAACTTTTGTATGTGTTTATTGTTTGTGATGAATTTTGAATCAATTTTAATGTGTATTAATAACATGTGGAAAGTTTTAATGACCATCTCCTGGTTTTTCATACATTATGGAGCGGTCTATTTATTAGCCGGTTTGGGTTGACATTGTCATCCCACGGCTTTATTTATCTATGAGTAAGTGCCTTATGGATATTTCGTGATTACTTATTTATTAAAATAGAAAAATTGTAATGGGAAGCGAAACAATAATCATTCTGTCCTCACTTCTCATAACTGATGTTAAGCGAGCTACAGTATTGCTGGGGTTACTTGTTCTAAGATAGGAGATTATAAACCTGAACTACAGGGGCTCAACCCATTTTCATTCTTAGTATTGTGTTCTTTTGTCCAAATATTTCCATAAAATCATTAATCATGTTCATTTATTTTGATTTATTCTCCTGCTGCTGTATTACTGAAGATCGTCAACCTTTGTCACACTTATCAGAGCAGAAATAGTCCAGGTCAATGTTCACGATCAATATGCAGAAACTTCCCAGGAAAAAATTCTATTCTTAACACTTGATTCTTAAACATTTAAAATGTATTATGATAAAGTGAATACACATATATTGTTTCACTGTAAAATTAATAACAAAATAATAAACATACAGACCGCTAATAGTTACACATAGTTAAAGTATTACTGTTGTGTTTTTCACTATAGTTATTTAATCGGGCACTCTTTCTATCCATTTGATCAACTGCTGATTTTGTAAGTTTGCCCACTGCCAAAGACATGCACAGTCTATAATTTTAAGGGCAGGTTAATTTTAACAGTGAGATATAGAATATCCAAAATAAAATCCAGATAATCACATTGTATAAATTCTATAAATTTATTTGCATATTGCAGCGAGAAATAAGTATTTGATCCCCCTGGAAAACAAGACTTGATGCTTAGTGGCAAAACCCTTGTTGGCAGCACAGCAGTGTGACGTTTTTTGTAGTTGATGATGAGGTTTGCGCACCTGTCTGGAGGAATTTTGCTCCACTCCTCTTTGCAGATCATTTCTAAATCATTAATTAATTTTGAGGCTGTCGCTTGGTAACTTGGAGATTCAGCTCCCTCCATAAGTTTTCTATGTGAGACTGGCTAGACCACTCCATGACCTTAATGTGCTTCTTTTTGAGCTACCCCTTTGTTGCCTTGGCTGTATGTTTTGGGTTATTGCCATGTTGGAAGACCCAGCCACGACCCATTTTTAATGTCCTGGCGGAAGTAGTCCTGTGCCCTTAGCAGAGAAACAACTCCAAAATATAATGTTTCCCCCTTCATGCTTGGCAGTGGGGACAGTGTTCTTTGGGTCATAGGCAGCATTTCTCTTCCTCCAAACACGATGAGTTGAGTTAAGGCCAAAAAGCTCAATGTTTGCTTAATCTGATCACAGCACCTTCTCCCCATCACTCTCAGAATCATCCAGGTGCTCATTGGCAAATTTCAGATGGGCCTGCACATGTGCCTTCATGAGCAGTGAGACTTTACGGGCACTGCAAGATTTTAAGCCATTACGGCGTAATGTGTTACCAATGGTTTTCTTGGTGATTGTGGTCCCCGCTGCCTTGAGATAAATAGAATAAAGTAGTGTGCTTGCGCGGGGGCAGTATGTGACCTCTTTTTATTCAAAATTTTCAGATGCAGAATGAACAAAAACCAATAATTCACTTGTTTAAAGACTGAGTTATTCTTTTGGTCAATATGATTCCAGCAATACCAAATTTATATTTTTTTTTTATGATTTGTTACTTTTACACACTAAAAACTATATTTTCCAACAAAGAATTTGTATTTGTATCACCGTATTTTGAGAGCTGTTACTTTGTTTATTTTTTTTTTTTTCGAATGACCATATTAAGGCTTGATTTTTGTGGGAAGGTTTGGCTTTTCCATTCATACCATTTTTTTTACATATGACTTCTTGACCACTTTTTATTAACTTTTCGTGTGCCAGTATGATGAAAAAAAGAAATTTTGGGAGTGTTTTTTATTACTTTTTTTATGGCGCTAGCTGTACGGAATAAGTAATGTATGGCAGTTTTATAGATCGGGTCATTTCAGATGAGGGCATACCAATTATGTGCACATTCCTTTGTTGATTTTTGTTTTAACAAAAGCAAAGTTTTTAGTGGCGAAACGCCTTTTTGTGATTTTTAACACCTTTATTGTATGTTTTTTTTTACCTTTTTACATAATGTATTTAACTTTTTTTACTTTTTCACTTATTCCTTTATGGAGTAAATTAGATCTGTCACTGACTTCTGCTTACAGCAAAATCTAACAGGCCACCATACCATGGCAATGATAGACACCTGTGATTATGGTGGTTTAACCCCATTGTAACCACTTACTGTATATACCGCTGTCACCATTCACAGCAGTATTTAAGAAGTTAATTGGTTCCAAAACCAGTCGAAGATGATGTCTGTGGTGACAGCTGTCTTATACAGCTGTCACCGATGGGAATTTCACAATGGGAAGGGAGCTAGTCACTTATTCCTCAGTGCCGTTAAAAAGCGGCACTGAGGAATAAAGGTACCTGAATAACCACCACCAAAAGGCGTAAATATCAATATCTGATCCATGACGGTTTAGCTTCCATTATGTGTCACTTCACTGAGGACGACTTATCTCTACTGGCAGCTACATCTGAAACTGTAGCTCATCCCATTCATTCTAAACTTTCCAATCAAAAGTTGATGGTCTGTCCTATGGAGACGTTGTTGATGGCAAAGTCGCGGAGAAACGCATTTTTCCAGCATATTAAAATTAAAAGGTGTTCCCTACATAATGCAAATCAAATAATATTAAAGTATATTCATGACAAGATAACTCATAATGAATGATAAATAATACATTTTAGTATAATGAAATAATAATTGCCAGAGTATTGAGTTAGGCTGAAACCATCTAGTCGGATTCTGGCTGGGATTATGCATAAGATATACTCGCGGCCATGTGACCGCTGTTCCCGGCTCTGATACCGGAGAATCATTGCAGCGCCAAGTGCGTGTGATGTGAGGATTCACAAGACTGCGGTCACATAGCGTAACTGCAGAGTTGTCATTTTAGATCAGACAAACCCTTAGAAATTAAACCGCCCCTCAGCCATGCCGGTCAACAATCCTTTAATGGCCTGTTTACACAGGTTGATCAGAATTTTATGCCCTCAGAATAGTTAATATGATGGATAGAATATCATTATTATCAACACCACATTTCCTGTGTTGTGCTGCCAATAACAAAGAGTTTAAATCTAGCATAAAAGATGCAATTAACCTATGAATGTGAGTTTTGATCCTTTATTAAGTAATTGCTAGCACGTTTACACAAGCCGACAATCAGTGAGTGACAAACGCTTCCGATTTTTGACTCTTCCAAAGCCTGCTTTACACGCTGCAATTGATCGTGCGATCGCATTTGCGATCGCACCCGCCCCCATCGTTTGTGCGGCACGGGCAATTTGTTGCCCGTGTCGCACAATGTTGTAACCCCCCGGCACTCGTACTTACTTTCCAAACGACCTCGCTGTGGGCGGTGAACATCCACTTCCTGAAGGGGAAGGGACGTTCGGCGTCACAACGACGTCACACAACAGCCGCCCAATAGAAGCGGAGGGGCGGAGATGAGCGGGACGTAAACATTCCACCCACCTCCTTCCTTCTGCATTGCCAGCGGGACGCAGGTAAGATGCGGTTCAGCGTTCCCCGGGTGTCACACGGAGCGATGTGTGCTGCCCCAGGAACGATGAACAACTGCTGCAGAGAAGGACGTGCGATATATAGAAAATGAGCGACGTGTCAACGAGCAACGATAAGGTGAGTATTTTTGCTCGTTAACAGACGCTCGTAGCTGTCACACGCTACGATATGTCAAACGGCGCCGGATGTGCATCACTTACGACGTGACCCCGACAACATATCGTTTGATATATTGTAGCGTGTAAAGCCCGCTTAACCCTGCTGTTCTGTTCACATTTGCTATACACTTGTACTGTTCCCGGGTCAATATGACCCGACCTATTAATTCTTGATTTTTAGCTACTCTAATTGTTTTATTTGAATACTTTTTTCATTGAAATACTGTATGTGAACATGGTTGATCATAAACAAATGAAAAATTTAAATTCAAACTTAATTATTTATTTTTTTTCATAAAAAGGTTACACAGGCTTTTTGCAATTATCTTCGATTGTTGACATTCTGCACACAAATAATAAAGAAGCTTTACATTACTATTACTAAAACATGAAATTTAACTTTTTGAAAACAAATTTTATAAATCAACAAATGAAAAATCATAAAAACGTCAACCTTTTTAGAAAGAAAGAATAATAAACTGAACATGTTCATGCGTTTTTACACTGAACACAATAATAAGACACATGTCCTTTACACAGATATTTTGAACATCCAGCACATGTCAGATTAGTCTTATTGTCACAGGAAGATGGACAGAAGCTACATCTCTTCCTTTTTTTGCTGGTAGCTGTGCTGGTGGAGGCCGTGGATGTGGAGTCTCTTTCTTGAGCATGCTGGACACTTTTTATAATGGCTGTTGCTCCATCACTTCTGGGGGTCACTTTTCTGCTCTCAATATATGGCCTCATCAGGGATTTTCCCAATCCCTCAAGAAATAATCTTCTTTTATGCAGCTTATTCCGGTTCCAATCGGGGTCGATTTCTCTCCATAAGACAAATTCATTGTATGCAGAAACGTCCAGTATGTTATAATATAAAATCATTGGCCACCGATTGGTTTTGCGTTTGCATGTATATGTTGTTATTGCTTAGTCTAAAGTATCAACTGCTCCCTTTGTGGCATTATAATCCAAAATAATGTCAGGCTTTCTGTCTTCTCTATCACTTACGGCATTGTCATGGTGCATTGTGCTCATTAGAATTACCTGTTTGTTTGTTTTTGGAACATAAGAAACAACAGTTGTATTTCCAGAAAACTAAAAAGTAGAACTGTACACCTCTCTCTTGCTAAGGATACCTTGCGGTAGTTCAGGTTTGTTTTTTCTCATAGTACCCAGCATGGTAAGTTGTTTTTTCTTCAACATCTGGCCTAGTTGATAGGATGTAGAAAAGTTGTCACATGTGACATTTTGTCCTTTTAGTCCATGAGTCAAATCTAGAACAACACGCATACCCTGATTTTTTTCAGGTCTTTCATCAGGGGTTTTTCCTGTATACACTTGAACATTTAGAGCATATGAACTTTTGCTGTCGCAAAGTGTCCAGATCTTGATGCCATATTTTGCTGGCTTACTTGGTATATATTGTCTGAATGGGCACCTACCTCGGAATGCCACCAGTTGCTCATCAACAGTTACATTTTCACCACTGTTATACAATTTTGGTAGAATCTCTACCCATTGATTCCAAACATTTCTAATAGGGGCTAGTTTATCTTTAGCTCTTCTTTCCATTTTATCTGTTTTAGAATCAAACCGCAGTACTCTAGAAATAATCAGAGACCTGTAGAACAGTATAAAATGCTATCGGGTCATATTGACCCTAACAGTACAAGTGTAACAATCAGCGTGTAGCAAAAAGTAAACAAAAAAACAAAAACAAAAAAAAATGTAGAGCTCCACAGATGAGGAGAAGTCAAGGAACCACTAGTTTCAAATCCTCATTAAAAAAAATCTGCAGGGTCTCAAAAATCATTTCGGGTCATATTGACCCGAACAGTACAGCAGGGTTAAGTAAGACTTTATGCAACCTCATGCAGAGAAGCCTTAGGGCTTGGTCACACGCTGAGTATTTGGTGGTAAGTTTTTACCTCAGTATTTGCAAGAAAAAAACAGGAGTGGAACAGTCAGAGGAAAAGTATAATAGAGACACGGGCACCACTTCTGTATTTATCACCAACTCCTGGTATTGTCTGACAAATACTGAAGTAAAAAACTCCCCAAATATTCATCATCTGAATATAGCCTTAGGCCAGATGCGCACGTTGAGTTTTTGGAGAGTTTTTTACCTCAGTATTTGTAAGAAAAAAAACAGGAGTAGAACAATCAGAGGAAAAGTATAATAGAAACACAAGCACCAATCCAAATCCAGGAACAAGAGTTGGTGAAACATACAGAAGTAGTGCACGTGTTTCTATTATACTTTCAACTGATTGTCCCATTCCTGGATTTACCTTAGGCCTCTTTCACACATCAGTGAAAAATACACACATTTTTCACTGACATGTTGAAGGGGATTTTGGCATGCATGTTTTTCGTGTCCTATCCGTGATAGCACACGGAGAGCTAGAACTTTTTACTCACCTGTCCACGTCGCTGCTATCCATGGCGCTGATGTCTCTGGTGCTGCTTCCAGGTCCGCGGTGCAATGAATATGCAATGAGCATAATGAGCGGGCTCGGAAGCAAGTGACAGAAGCGCCTAAGACAGCAGCACTGGAAACAGTTGAGTATAAAGTGGCGCCCCTGAATACATCAGGGTGCCACAGGGAACTGCATCCTTACCCATGGTGCGGGGCCTACCCCCCATGGTTCCAGGTGCCCAAGAAACTGATGTCACTCCAATCTGCACCACAAAACCCAATCATCTCACATCAGATACTGCCAGACACACCAAGGGGGTTTGGACTAACTGGAAAATGGGCCAGCCACTGGAAACTGAGCAGACTGTGAGAGGAAAAGAAGAGACGTAGGCTACAAAGAGAGAGGGTCTGGAAGAGTGAGCTCCTGGGGAGCTAGGGAGGACTAGTTGGGTCGCAAGTGGTGATTCGGGTCCAGAGGAGTCGGGGACCGGTAGCAGGGACATTGGACAAGGGTATGACGAACGTAGTTTTGGAGGACTGTCGGCACCAGAAAGGCCCAACAGAACTGACTGGTACCAAGCACGATGGGGTACAGGACCATAGGTCAGGAGCCGATTCAACATCCTGACAATTCACCTGAAAGGGAGAGGATCTCCAAGGACTTCCCTAGATGCTCAGAGGTTGAGGGCATCAGCACAACGAGGGGGACAGGAGTTTTTCCAGACACAGTAACCCACTGAAGTCCCAAGTGTCAGCCCTCAAGAGCACGGCTACACTACACATAGTGAGCAGGGCCCCCAACAGCTTCAAGCCACAGGGACCACCAACAGACAATAAATTGTGCACGGAGACAGGTTCTGGATCACTAAGTGAAATCGGTAGGACCGGGTACTTGGATGGGGTCCCAGCAGCGGCAGCTGTACACAGAGACTTTGGTTTACCTACAGCGTGTGTGTCTCCTTTCTAAACCTCATCTAGCACCACGACTACCCGCAGTGAGTACCCTGATGCCTGTACCTCGTTCTCCCCAAAGTTACCAACTCCCTGAGCCCGGGGCCTTCCCTATCTGCAGAGGGACTGACACCTTGCTGCTCCACACCATCTATTCCGGTACTCCCTCTAGCAGCGGCGGTACTCCCATTACCGCAACCCGCAGGTGGCATCACAAACTTATCCACCGTAAATACCCCCTTTTTATGGATCAAAGTGTCCGCCAAGCCGGGTCCGGACCCCCTGGAGCCACGATTCCGGATCCAAGCAGCCTGACTAAAGGCCGCTTTACACGCTACGACCTCGCTAGCGAGATCGCTAGCGAGCGTACCTGCCCTCGTTGGTTGTGCGTCACGGGCAAATCGCTGCCCGTGGCGCACAACATCGCTCGGACCCGTCACACTATTTACCTGCCTAGCGACGTCGCTGTGACCGGTGAACCACCTCCTTTCTAAGGGGGCGGTTCGTTCGATGTCAAAGCGACGTCATTAAGCGGCCACCCAATAGAAGCGGAGGGGCGGAGATGAGCGGGACAAACATCCCGCCCACCACCATCCTTGCTCATTGCGGGCGGCCGCAGGTGTAAGGTGAGGTTCCTCGTTCCTGCGGTGTCACACATAGCGATATGTGCTGCCGCAGGAACGACAAACAACCTGCGTCCTGCAACAGCAACGATAATCGGGAATAGAGGACTGTGTCAACAAGCAACGATAAGGTGAGTATTTTTGCTCGTTAGCGGTCGCTCGTACATTTCACACACAACGACGTCGCTAACAAGGCCGGAGGTGCGTTGCAAATTCCGTGACCCCGACATCGTGTTAGCGATGTCGCTGCGTGTAAAGCGGCCTTAACACCGGGGCGGCACAATAGAAAATCATTTTATTTCAAAGACACGTGTTTTCTCTGGTACATGTTAAACTGATGTCACACAGATCACATCAGTGTGCGGTCCGTGTGACATCAGTGCTGCCGGAAAAAACAGACTTGTCTCCGTGTGGAACACATGGACACGCCACACGGACACAAGTGAGAAATCACTATTGTGTGCGCAGATCTATTGATTTTAATGGGTCTGCATATGTCTGTGATTCCGGTATGTATAGAAATGGCATCATGTGTACCGGAACCACTGATGTATGAAGGGGCTGTACAAATACTGAGGTAAAATACTGACCAAATATTCAACATGTGCACGTGGCTTTATGGTGGTGATAATAGTAAGCCACATTCTTCAAAGACTTCTTTTGAGTTATAACTATTTTGGATGGCAAAAGGAAATAAATGTTAAGATGCCCATCAATAGTAATATTTTTAGAGCCATGGAGAAAACAAAAATGGACATTTCAGTTAATGGAAAAAATATTCCCATGATATAGAAGCTGAAACATCAGTTTGGTATCTTTACATGTGGAAGTTTTTTTATGCTCAACCCAGCCACATTTTTTTGTGTGATTTCAAAGGAATAGTGCCTCTAGTAAAGCTTCTAAGGCCTAAAACACACTTCCGCAAAAAAAAATGTCCGTGTAACACGGTCCGTTTTTCGGGTCCGTGTTCCGTTTTTTTGGGGCGTTTCTCCGGTACGTATGGCATCCGTGTGATGGCGTATGCGAGCCGTGTGTATGTGTAAAATGTCCGTGTTTGTGTGTAAAATGCCCGTGTATGTGTACGTGGAATGTCCGTGTGGAATATCCCTTTGTGTGTTGCACAATGTCATTGATACATGTCGGCTGACAGCAGACAGAGTTGCGCGATGAGAATGAACTCGGGTGAACTTCACCCGACTTCATTGTCATACCGCGGCTCTGTCTGTGTGCCGTGTACTGATTAGCGGTCACCTGTGAAGGATTCACCAGTGACCACTAATCCCCCGAGAGACTGAAGTGAGCAGCCCTCTCTTATACTCACCGCTCCCCGATCACCAGCGCGGCGAGGAATAGCTGTGCAGAGAATACGCGGCAACAATTACTTTGAATATGCCGGCCGCTCATTAATCAATCTCGTAGTCCCTGCTTTCCCCACCCACAGACGCCTGTGATTGGTTGCAGTCAGACACGCCCCCCACGCT
This sequence comes from Anomaloglossus baeobatrachus, assembly GCF_048569485.1. Lineage (NCBI taxonomy): Eukaryota > Metazoa > Chordata > Amphibia > Anura > Aromobatidae > Anomaloglossus > Anomaloglossus baeobatrachus. Next base: position 863,843,017 of record NC_134353.1, on the reverse strand, counting down.
GAGTGACAGCTGTCTCACTGCACCCAATCACAGCAGCCGGTGGGCATGTCTATACTGTGCAGTAAAATAAATAAATAAATAATTAAAAAAAATGGCGTGTGGTCCCCCCCAATTTTAATACCAGCCAGATAAAGCCATACGGCTGAAGGCTGGTATTCTCAGGATGGGAAGCCCCACGTTATGGGGAGCCCCCCAGCCTAACAATATCAGTCAGCAGCCGCCCAGAATTGCCGCATACATTATTTGCGACAATTCTGGGACTGTACCCAGCTCTTCCCGATTTGCCCTGGTGCGTTGGCAAATCGGGGTAATAAGGAGTTATTGGAAGCCCATAGCTGCCAATAAGTCCTAGATTAATCATGTCAGGCATCTCCACGAGATACCTGCCATGATTAATCTGTAAATTACAGTAAATAAACACACACACCCGAACAATCCTTTATTAAAAAAAAAAAACACTAACAAATTGCCTTGTTCACCAATTTAATAAGCCCGAAAAATCCCTTCATGTCCGGCGTACTCCAGGATAGTCCAGCGTCGCTTCCAGCTCTGCTGCATGAAGGTGACCGGAGCTGCAGAAGACACCGCCGCTCCTGACAGCTCCACGCAGCTAATGAAGGGAATAGTGCGATCAGCAACCAATCACAGGCGTCTGTGAGTGGTGAAAGCAGGGAATACGAGATTGATTAATGAGTGGCCGGCATATTCAAAGTAATTGTTGCCGCGTATTCTCTGCACAGCTGTTCCTCGCCGCGCTGGTGATCGGGGAGCGGTATGAGCCGGGGGAAGAAAAAAACCGAGCGCCAATGTAAGTATGACTGAGAACAGCAGAAAAAAAGGTAAGTATACTGAATTTAATTTAAAAAAAAAAAAGATCGCTAGTGTAAAAACGCACACGCACGAAACGTGCTGAACACGGACATACTCCGTGTGCGGTACGTGCAGGCACGGACCCATAGACTAAAGTGGGTCCGTGCCTGCGTGCTGCTGGCTAAAAACGGACATGTCGTCCGTGTAGAAAAGCGCACACACATACTTACCACACGGTCACACGTTCCGTGTGATTTTACGTGTGTGTGCCATCTACCATTGAAAAACATGGGTCTTCGTGTGTACGTGTCTCCGGTACGTGCAAATACGTACCGCACACGTACAAATTAAACGGATGTGTGTTGCGGGTCTAAAGTATAGGTTTCCAACCTATAGCTTGGGAGTCAGATGTGGCTTGCAGGCCCATGGTGTGCGGTTCATGGCTGTCTTCTAGCTTGGTGCATAAGCCCCTGCTCTATGAAATAGCTATGACAAGCAGATCCCTAGATAGTGACACTTGTGAGTAGCCTCGCACAGAAGAGCAGATCTGGCTAGGGTAGGCTAGGATACCCTGGATCTTGGTATACTGTCCCGGTGTTATTTCTGAGGAAAAGCTTTTGCTGTCATTATATCGGTAATGAGGGCTCTGGGTGACATCACTGTAAGGGGGGCGGGAGCTGGATGTGGCTTGCGACTCTCTTAAGGCTGCTTTACATGTGTCGATTTCTCATGCGATCGCATTCGCGATCGCACCTGCCCCCATCGATTGTCCGGCATGGGCAATTTCTTGCCCGTGTCGCACAATGCTGTAACCCACCCGTCACATGTACTTACCTTCCAAACGACCTCGCTGTGGGCGGTGAACATCCTCTTCCTGAAGGGAGACGGACGTTCGGCGTCACAGTGACGTCACACAACGGCCGACCAATAGAAGCGGAGGGGCGGAGATGAGCGGAACGTAAACATCCCGCCCACCTCCTTCCTTCAGCATTGCCGGCGCCCACAGGTAAGCTGCAGTTCATCGTTCCCGGGGTGTCACACGGAGTGATGTGTGCTGACTCGGGAACAATGAACAACCGGACGTTCGATTTTTTGAAAATGAGCGACGTGTCAACGATGAACGAGAAGGTGAGTATTTCTGCTCGTTCATACCTGTCACACGCTACGATATTACTAACGATGCTGGATGTGCGTCACTTACGACGTGACCCCGCCGACACCTCGTTAGATATATCGTAGCGTGTAAAGCCCGCTTTAGAGCTGGATGTGGCTCTCAAATCTCTCTCAGACCTGGATGTGGCTCATGACCCTCTCTCAGAGCTAGATGTGGATTGAAACCCTCTCTTAGAGCTGGATGTGGTTCACAGAGCTGCATGTGGCTCTCAAGGTCATAAAGGTTGGGGATCACTGCTCTAAAGCTAAGCTGAGGGGTTCCTGCTCCATTCTTGTCTTCAAGAAGCAGATGCAGTTGAAGTCTGCTGACCTCCTGAAACTACTTCATAAGTCTGGGGTATCCAGTACTGTTGGGAAATACCATACAACTATACTCTTGATATTGGGGTGCAATGCTACAATATTACCAAATAAATAATGGCTTTTTGAAGCTTGTGTATATCATTCTTGTACGGAGTGCTGTCAGCAGTAAGAATGTGTGATGTCATTTACAGTGAAATGTAAATCCTCCTATTGCTTCGACCTCCTTTAAAACAGGGTTCAAGGTAGAAGAATTGTATACTACGTATTATTTTTTTTACATTTTCTTCAAATTAACCCTGAATCCACTGGTACCAGGTACTAAAAGACACCAGGCCTCTTATGTCACGAGCTGTTATAATTCTCTTTAATATATGAAAGTTCTGGGTCACATGATTCCCCTCATCTTCTCCCTCATCAAGGAAATGCAGGTTGTAATTCCAAAAGAACATAATTGCACATAATTGCAAATGAACAGATTACCTGGGTACTGTTATCTCTCATTTTTATCACATGTCGTAAAGCTGGCCTGATAAGAGGGTGGAAGTTTTTTTTCCATACTAGCACTGAACTTCCCTGCATTACTTGCTGTAATATAGAGATGTTCTCCTGATATACAGTGTGTGGCTGTTTCTTCTCCCTTCTTTTTCGCTGTGTTTCTCTTTATAGAGTTATAATTTAGACACTCAGCTATATATAAAGAATGAACACAGAATACCACATAAAGTTTATGAGATAATACGCTCCTGGTTTTTATGTTTTAGTGTTGATAGTCGTATGTGATTGTCTATCTTGTTATATGATGACTGTTAGTTTTGTCTTGTCAGCATCTCCTGATCTGATAATGTTTTGTGGATACATTTATTTAAAGGGATTATGTCACGATGTACGTGGAGATAACAGGGGATAGGGGCACCTAGACAGACCATCAGGCTAGGGGGCCCTAGCTATCCCTGTTCCTAGAGATAACTCTGATGGTGGGGATGTCTGGGTGTCACGCTCTCCGGGTCCCGTCACCGCCTCTCACTCATTACTCCGGTCCCTGGTCCTTCTGCACACGACTCCTCGGTTCACTCCCCCTCTTCTGCGCCCCCCGTGCTTCCGTTCCTTCGTTCCCGGCGTTCCCCTGTGGCCCAGGACACACCATCGGGCTCTCCTCCATCTTCTGCACCGCTTCCTGCTCTGGTCTCCGGCACACGAGACTCGCACATGCGCATTAGGGCGCGTGCGCGGTCACTGAACTCTTCTTAAAGGGCCAGCGTCCAGAAACAGGATATTGCCAAATACAGGTACAGGGTATATTAGGATCTCCTTTCCATGAGGACGGTGCCTGATCAACGTGTTTCATTAGCTAGGTGTTCAGGTCCCCCTTGCCTTGTCTCCTATTAACCCTGTGTCTTCCGCAGAGCCAGTCCTGCCACGCTAACCTGGTTTGGACCACGGCTTGCCCAGGAAGTCTTTCAGTGACTGTCGGCTGTGAACTCCACCATCTCCTTCAGCCTGAACCCGTCTCCGATCCCCGACTTCTCCTGGTGACCTCTGCCCTCTCGTCCAGCTGGATCCAGACCCCACCTGACGACTCTACCCAGCACCTGAATCTGAGTCCCGTCATCTGGACCGTCTCCAGGAGCTCCGTGGCCCCAGAGACATCTTCATACCAGTCTCCTGAAGGATGCTGTTCCTGTACCTCTAGTGCTCCGGCTATCGTGCACCTAGGCCCTCTGGTGGGGTGATCGGACAGTCCCTGTTCAGGGGTTAGCTCCGGGTTGCCTCACTGGGGGAGTCCGGTGCACGCCCAGAGAATCCGCCACCAGGACTTAACACTGGGCCATCGTCCTGACCCTGCTCCTGGCCAGCAGTGATCTAATACTCCCTCTCCTCCACTCCAGGGGAGGGCCGGGACTGGAGTGGTAACCCCCACAGAAACAGTCAGATAACACCAAAAACGCTAACACCCAGCACCCTAACACAAGGGTATAAGACAACACGAGTTGAGGAGGACAAAAAAGAGGATAAACAACCAACAGAAGTAGTCAAACACCAGACAGCACACAACAGAGCTCCAATAGAAGGATCTTTAGCCTTACAAGAACCTTCCTTTCTCCTTGGGTGGTCAATATAGAATGAATCTATAGATGTTATTGTCGCTGGCGGGGAGGACGCCGCCGGTGCTGCTGGTTGCTCGCTAACGCTCAGGTCCGGCGCTGCTGCAGCTGATCGGTGGCTCGAGCGCTGGGCCGGATCTGGGAACTCGAGCGGCGCTCCTCGCCCGTGAGTGAAAGGGGTGGTTGGTTTGGGGGAAACACTGACAAGAAGGACCCGACTGGCAGCAGTGACATCACTCAGTTCATCGAAGGTCATACCTGGTTCCCAGGGTATGACCTTTGGTGACCTGATCACTGTGGCTTAAAGAGCGAGGCTGTATCCCCCACCCTGCCAGTACTTTAACAGTGACAGTGTTGGCATGGAGGTACAGGCTGCACCGCACTCCCCGGATGGCATTGTCAGTGTTAAATTGCACTGCCAGCCCTTCAACACTGACAATGCTGTTTGGGGCAGCCCGCACCTCCATGACGGCACTGCCTCTGTTAAAGTGTGGAGCTGAGTCCCGCTCCCCGCCAGCCCTTCAATACTGACATTTACAATGGGTAAGTGTGTCCGTGTGGGGGAGGAGTGTTAAGGCAAATAGGTTATTTTTAATTAGGGCTGGATCCTGCTGGCCCTTCTAAATGTATAGATTTTTAACCCAGGAGAGGCATGTTTGTGGTTGGTGAACTCTCTTGAACTGGCCAAATTGTTCAAAAAGAACTTTCAATTTCTAAGTATATTCTATGTAGCTTAGCTCCAAACTGTTTCGGATTGAATGGAACTGACCCGATTCAAGGGACATACTGGCAGTAAGGGCTTTGTCCTATTGTGACGTCCTGGCAAAACCAGGTAGTCACAAATAGGCCCCTGCATAACACCTTCCCTCATTAGGAAACACACAGCCAACCATTAAACCCTAGTCACCCCCCTTAGGGACAGATAGACACACCAGTGGGCGTGACCAGGTGGTTGGAACATGCCCACCCAGGGGTTTAGAAAGCCCGGGGTGAGAAAAAGAGCAGTTCAGTCGAGATTAGCTTTGTAGAGGAGTGAGAGTGGAGGTCAGGCCTGTGTGTCAGGCCTGAAGCTGACTGACAGGTACCAGGGTAGGAGCCCTGGTGCCTTGGCTAGGAGGCAGACGGTGGTGTCCGTCGACAGGAGATGGGAAGACGGCTCGGTGGAATCGAGGTGGACCGGGCCAGGGTTGTAGCTCGCTTGTACAGACACGGGGAACCGACCCAGAAACCGTAGCACATAGGGGGGTACTCGAACCCTGAAGCCAGGAACCAGAACCTACTGGAACTGGTTAATTAACCGATTGAGGCCAGGACTAGAGGTCCTGTCCCACCCAAAGTCCCTCCTGTTGTCCCTAGAAGACAACAGCCCACCGATTAGGGATAAGAGGTCACCGCCAAGGCCCATAGATCCCACGCACTAGCGTCTGCGGGCACGGCTCCTTAGGCCACATCCAGCCGGGAGCGGACTCCTACGTTTCACACTGGGAAGTCATTTCTACTTAAAAACGGTGCAGGAAAAGGATAGAGACCACCAGCCGGGTGTGGGATCCCGAACGCAACCGGCCGCGGCACCGGCCACCACCACCTTGGTTTACCAGAGACTTGTGTGTGTTATTAATCGTGAGTACTCCAGCACCCTCTGCGGTCGTCATCTCCCCTGCACCAGTGTCACCAGGTCCAGGGGCCACCACCCCTGCCCACGGAGGGGTTAACATCTTGCTGCACAACATCTTCCCCGGGTGCCCCGTAACAGCAGCAGTGGTGTCCCACCTCACCACTCACCGTGGGTGGCGTCATGAACTTATTACGGATTAGCCCGTAGATCTACGTCCCCCATTTTATTCGGCGTGTCTGCGAGACCCCCGGGTCCGGAGACCCTTGAGCCACCACACCTGAAGGTCCGGGCCCAAGCAGCGGGAGAAGCACACTATCACTGTCTTTCGCCGACTCTATAGCTTCTCCTCCTCGGGAGGCAGGGCTGGCATCTCTCTCATGAACATAAAGAAACAATTCTCTTCTCTGGTCTCCCCAAGACTCGGACTCACAACTGCATGTTTGCAATCAGCAGCTCTATCTATGAGCAACCACCCAGTCTTGGAGATAAAGGAGGATCTGGAAATTTTGACCTGTATTGTAGGCAGGAAACCCAGACGCAGATTATACTGGTACAAAGAGATACATCTGTACAGAGCAGTGTATATCTATATCCCTGTATTCTAGAAGTAAAGAAATAAGCAGATTGTTAAATTTGAATAAAATGTCTTAGAAAATAATAAAAACAATAAGATAACGTCATTTTAATGTGCTTTTTAAAAAAATATTAAACATTACAAATCAGCAAATAACATGATCATATTTGGTGTCCTTGTGGAATTGTAATGACCTGAACGAAACAGCAATCAGATTATATATGGTGATCAGTAAATGGTGTAAAAACATGGCATTATAATTTTTCTATCTTAAAACAATAAACAAATGTAATAAAAATGTAACATAAATGCTGCGTTTTTTCTACTGTTTTATTTTCTGCACGTTTTTTGCAGGTGTCCACACAACACTACACATTAGCAATCTTCTCTGATTATTGCGTTTCCTGCATTTTGCTGCAGATGTGAATAAACATTTTTAATGCTTTCTTATGCCTCTTTCACATGTCTGTGGAAAACACACACATTTTCCACAGACGTTTAGAAGGTGCGTATGACCCGCGGTGTGCCATGATTTTGGCACATGTGTGTTCTCCGTGTGCTATCCATGATGGCACACGGAGAGCAGGAACTTTTTATTCACCTGTCCCCGGCACTGTTGTCCGTGGTGCTGATGTCTCCGGCGCTACGGTCACACTTGCTTCCTGGTCCGCTGTGCAGTGAATATTCATGAGCATAATGACCGGGCCCTGATGCAAGTGACAGCAACGCTGAAGACATCATTGCTGGAGACACGGATGACATCACTGTGTGGTCCGTGTGACATCAATGATGCCAGAGAAAAATGGCCTTGTCTCTGTGCAGAACACATGGACACGCTTGTGCACCACATGGACACACAGTTCATGAGAAATCACTGATGTGTGCGCAAACCCATTGATTTTAATGGTCTGCATATGTTTGGTATTCTGGTAAGTATAAAAATGGCGTCATACGTATCGGAATTACTGACGTGTGAAGGGGCCTTAATACTACAGAAAAGCTTTGATTCTGTGCTTAAGGGTTCAGTCACAACTGGGTATAAAATGTGCGAGTGTAATGCAAGAAAAAATTGCATTGCACTTGCACCAATGTTAACCAAAAGAGTAGAGCACATCTGCTAGTTTAATCTCTGAAAACTTCTGCATGCGGGACAAATCGCAGCATGATGTGAGTGGCTCCATACCTCAGCAATACAAGGCAATTGGTGTGAAAAAAACGTGCGGCATATAGACAGCACACGGACATGCGTTTTTACATGGAGTGTTACATACAGTCAAAAGCAAGAAAGACAGATAGCTGTATAGCAGAAAGATAGATAGATAGATGTGAAAAAAATATATAATTTCCCACCTTCCTGCATATTGTAAACCTGCACCCTTTATTACCTTTCATGTGGCACTAAAGGGTATTTAGTCTTGTTTTTAGCCCCAAATTCAATATAAAAAATGGTGAAGCAGATAGCTGTAGCCTGCAGACCACAGCCGGCAGCTCTACCTTGGCTGCTAATCCAAAACAGAGGGCACCCCACACTGTTATTTTAAATTTTTTATTTAAAATTAAGTAAATAATTTAAAACAAAAAAATTGGGGTCCTCCCAAATTGAGTCACCAGCCAAGGTAAAGCTGACAGCTGTGGTCTGGTATTCTCAGACTGGGGAGGCCCATGGTTATTTGGCCCTCCTCACCTAAAAATAGCAGGCTGCAGCTGCTCCAGAAGTGGCGCTTTCATTAAATGTACCAATCTGGCGCTTAGCATAGGCTCTTCCTGTTACCCTGGAGTGGTGGCAAATGGGATTGATGTCAGCTGTTTATTGCCAGCTGGCATCAAGGCTTGGTATTAGTAATGGATGGGCATCTATCGGATACCCTCCATTACTAATCCAGAAGTTGAAAAAAGGAAAATTAATTTTATTTTGATAAGAACATAATTTATCTTCAGCGCAATACATTTTATGGTTTTCAAGCATCATAAATTAGTATATGTAACAGTATTCTCAAGCACAGTAGTTGCCAAAAAACTACATTTTAGCAATGCAAAGCTTTTAGATTTTCTTGTGTTACGTAAGAAGCATTAAAATGAACCACTCATTCAGGCAAAATCTCCTAAGTGCTTTAGGGTGGACAAGTCTTGAAATGGACAAGGTCATAAAACCCCATAGGAAATATCAACGCATTACATAATGGTAAAAAGCACAATTTACATTATGTGAAAACTAGCAAAGAGATGATTTGAATTACTAATTTTTGGTCCATGTTTGATAAAGAGAAATGTAAAGAATTAAAAAATGTAGCGGATGGCAGGAATTATCATAAAATAATAATAAAAAAATCAGCACTCAACTATTAAATACTCCACTGCTCCATCTGTCTTGTTAAAAGAAGTCTGACAGCACAAAAATTGAAGCATTTGAGCATTTGCCTCAAAATCCTTCTTCAATCAAATATGATAATGCTAATATGGTGCTCGGTGCACCCTTACAGTGGCCAAGCATTTTAGTGTACCCTCCCAAATGCTTACTAACAAAGGATCCCAACTAGAGATGAGTGAACCTGAGGTTCGGTGTTGGTACCAAACACAGACTTTACAAAATAACAGAGTTGAGCTTCAGAGTTTGGGTGTTTACGTATGGAAACTACTCGCGCGGCCATTGCTTTGCTCGGGTGCGCTCCATGCCCAATGTGACCCGCTTGCAGTGTTTGATCGGCTCACACTAGGGGGAACAACAGCATGATCGGATGTAGTGTGCACCCCCCTAAAAAATATAAAAACACCACCCATCCACCCCCAGAAGTGATGTGTTTATGGCTGGCTGCATCTGGCAGAGACCCGAGCTGCCCAATCAGGGACTTTCATTGGGGTTCAGTCTGGCTCCCAAACCGAACTTTATCTAAAGCCCGGCTGAACCCACCAAACGAAACTTCCATGGGTCCACTCATCTCTAATCCCAAACTCATTTTCTGACATTGACAGCCTCGACATTAATGAAACCTTCCCTGTCTCCATTGAAACCTCGCACATGCACTGATAATTTGACGCTCTTGTGTGCAGAATGGAGCATTGTTATGTCCGATTTTACAAGGAGCCCCACCTTTGGGATCTTATAATATTGAGTAATTGGGATCCCCCATCAATGAGATATACCATAAATGTCTTAGTGGAAATCCAATTTTGGGTTGGGAAATGTAAATTTTAAGGATATCATTACCACAATATTTTTTTTTGTTCAGATTCAAGATTTAATTTACTAAAATTATTTAGTATTAACATATGTTTCTCCCCACCCCCAAATGATCTCATCATTCACTCTGAAAAATAGCTAAAGTCAATTTTAGCAAAAACAAGAAAAATTGCCATCTGAGAGATTAGATTACAGCTGACCCTGTACTATGACTAAAGTCTAGGGAAAGAGGTGAGTGAGGAAGATGAAGGAGCAGAGAGAGACTTTGAGAGAAATAGAGAGGCTGAGAGACATACAGGCCCTGGTCATGCTTTGTAGCAAAAGCTTTATCTTTTCTCAGATCTGTATTCACAGCTACACTGCTCAGTATCATTTCCTCCATGTTGCTGATTCTGATCATGTGGTACATAGAGAGAAAAGAATAGGAACCTCTCATGTTGGTGTGTGCTGCGTATGAGAGACATCATAATAGTCTTTATACGCTAACTGCAGAGTGAAAAACTCTTGAAAAATGCAGGATAAAAGTCTTATAATGCCCAGAAATAGTGTTATAATAAACACATGACAGCTTATAATAAAAACTCAACTGAAATACATATATACTTTCATCAATGCAGATTTTGGTCTTTGGAAGAGATGGCCCTTATAATGTACTGTATACAGTGTGTCCACCCATATCCTGTCCACCACCATTAACTTGAGAATGGCGGCAGCTATAGGCATAGAAGTGGTGTCTAGATATAGTAAAGTAGCCATGCGCTACGCAATGAAACCACCTATAGCGCCACCTGGTGGAAAACAACTGATTTAGCATTTTTATTTCGAAAACGCAACGAGATAGAGAAAAAAAGTTAATTACAAAGTTGTAGGGCATCATCAATTCAATACGAATCGACATCTTGCATACAAACATGCTATGACTAGAACGTGTAAAACTCACAAGGCTCTGGACGTGAAGCGATACCTCATGGAGACCTTCCTACAAGTCATTGGGTATGGTGGCTGTGTGGAGTGGCCTCCACACTCACCTGACCTGACCCCATTTGTCTTCCTTCTGTGAGGTCACATCAAACAGCAGGTGTATGTGACCCCTCCACCAACATTGCAGGACCTACGACGACGTATTACAGATGCTTGTGCAAACGTGTCACCTACCATATTGCACAACGTGCAGCAAGATACAGTATGCTGTCCAGAGTCCAGATGTGCATTGCAGCTGACAGTGGCCACTTTGAGCATCAAAGTTAAATGAGCGCCATATGAATGACCAGCATTCAATGTCTTGGGGGGGGGGTCATGGGTTTCATATCATAGCACTTTTGTATGCAAGGTGTCGATTTGTATTGAATTGATGATGACCTGCAACTTTGTAATTCACTTTTTTTCTCTATCTCGTTCCGTTTTCGAGGTTAAAATGCTAACTCTGTTGTTTTCCACCAGGTCGCACTATAGGTGGTTTCATTGCGTAGCGCATGGCTACTTTACTATACCTAGACACCACTTCAATGCCTATAGCTGCCGCCGTTCTCAAGTTAATGGCGGTGGACAGGATATCGGTGGACACACCGGGGTGGAGTAATCTGGTCGCAATAACGGGGACAGACCCCAGACTAAAGAAGAAAAACATTTCCTTTAGCAATCCGACGGCCCGGGAGGTTGCTTCAGGCACCCGAGGCCACAACCTGCCACCCATCCCCTGCAAGGGGGAGCAATAAAAGGACTGAGGTCAACCACCCTTTCGACAGGCTCGGTGGCGGAGGCGCAGGGCAATCTAGTGAAGGTCAGCGCTAGTGAGATGGCCAGGAAGGACATATTGAGGGGTGTACTGGTACTGACCCTTGAACTATTCGGGATCGGTGGAGGCCGACAACAGTGAATCCTGGCACACCACGGGGTAACCGGTCAACTGCAGTATTGAAACCGACAGTGAGACATCTTAACTGCATGCCCCGTGTCGTCTGCTTTCTCCTGCACCTCATCAACATCCACCATAGACTTTACAAACGGTTGCCCCGGGGTACCCGCTCCACCTGTGGGGAGCAAGAAACACTTCAGCTGCCACAACACCACCCCCGGAGGTCCCGTCCAGCAGCCGCGGCTCCAAAGCCGCAATCCACAGGTGGCGTCACAAATCTTTTATAAACTTTATTACCATATACCCCCATATCGCCACATTAATTGACTCCGCCAGGGTCATGGAGTCGGGCCCTGCCACCGCTGACTACCCCGGACTAGTCTGGCCCGACACCGAGTCACCTAAGGCTCTGGGGCAGGCGAGTCACAACTAAATGAAAATCGTAAATTTTACATCTTAATTGTTTATTTTTATCTGTCAAAGTGATAATAATAACCAAAATTTTACATCTTAATTGTTTATTTTTATCTGTCAAAGTGATAATAATAACCAAATAATTAAAAATGTCAAAATGTGCAAAACTATATTTCTAAAATTTCCAAAAATAAAAAAAATCAGTGACCAATATAGCCACCGTTCTTTTCAATAACAGTCATAAGCTCATCCATGCAGTTATTAAAAATGGATCATTACTACACTTACTACATTTTGGAGAGGGGAATAACCCTGTAAGGCCTTTACTTGCAACCAAGCAGTGAAGACTTTGATGCTGCAATGAAGCATTGTTGTGCATTGAAATCGTGGTTTTCTTGTAAGATGCTGACTTTTTCTTGTACCATTGCTTGAAGAAAGTGTCTTTTAAACACTGTCAGTAGGTTTTGGAGTTGATTTTGAGTCCATCTTTAACCCAAAAAGGTCCAAATAGCTCTTTAATAATCCCAGCCCATAGCAGTACCCGCCTCCAGCCTGTTGGCATCTGAGTTGCAGTGTAGGTTTGTACCCATTACTGATCAGCCATGAGCCCATCCATCTGGTCCGTCAGGACTCGCTCTCATCTCATCAGTCCATAAAACCAATGAAAAATCTGTCTTCAGATATTTCTTGTCCAGTCTTGACATGTCACCTTCTGTTTCTTGTGCAGGGGTGATTGGTTTCATCCTTTCTTTCCTCGGCCATGTCTCTGAGCACTGAACACTTTGTACCTCTGGGCCTCCAGGGAGGTCACAGTTCTAGAATATGACAGCACTGGAGGATAATCGGGTACTGGACGCTTCACGTTTGATTCTTCTTATATCTCTGATAGTTAACGTGCGTCTTTTTATTTTAAACATTTATTGTGACCCTGTTGACTATTTGTCACAAGACTTATGATAGTTCAGTGACTATATTCTAATATTGTGATGACTGTCACTAGGTGGCACTAGACAAGGTGCGATATTTCCCTTGGGTGAGGAGGGGGTTAATCACCGGTGTTCCACATTCACACCATTATATACAGTCAGGAGCCTTCTCACTAGGGGGATAGCCCAGAGTAGATAGGGGGGTGGCCATCACAGTACATGGGACTTCCCTGGCCACTGAAGCCAGCCACCTGGGGAGTGGGTTCCACTTGGGGTAGAAGTAGGAGCAACTCAGACAATCTTCAGTCAGTCTACTCGGGACATCAATTTTGGTCACACGACACCCCACCCTCTTCGTCTTTTTCTTTCATGGGGCCTAGGCTTGGAGCAGCACGCTCAGCCTGGGTTTCTCACTGCTGGAGGGGCAATTCTTGCAAAGAACCTTTTCCAAACACCAGTGGCTTTTTCCAACTTATCCGAGGTCGATGGGGCCCATCACAGCAGTGACCAGTGCTACTGCAGCAGTGGCCGGGTTACTTAAAGAACTGTGAGTAAAGACACCTGGAATCGCAGCGGCAGACTCGGACTCTTATTTCCGGCGCCGGCGCCCCGCGCCTTGGCGCCAATGGCCACCACTACTACTACTACTCCCCTCATCATCCTCCCCAGGGCCCTCTCCACCTGTGGGGAGCGATACCACCTCAGCTGCTACTATCATGAACCCCGGAGGACGGCAACAACAGCAGCAGCTAATTCCCTGGCCGCATACCGCAGGTGACATCACGACAAACATCCACCTCTTGTTCCCCTTTTATTATGGACACCTCAGGGCACCGCGACATTCCAGACCTCCGCACCGGCCCGGTGACGAGTAAACAGGTATGACACCCGACCTAGACCCCCTGCCCCCTGGGTGCTACACAAGCTGAAGGTCAGAGTTCCAGGAGACTACATACAAAAATACAAGGAGCAGATGGGGACATGGTCAGGAGGAAGTCCAAGGTCAGAAGCCGGGAAGTAACAACAGAAACAGGGGGGGCAGGCAGAGATGGGTCAACAACAGTCCAGAGTCGAAAGGCCAAGCTCTGAACAATGAGCACCATGGGAGCCAACAGCACAACTGTAACCAGGAAGTTTGACTGTCAGCGTTCTGAGCAAACATGCTCCTTAGTGAAGCAGAGAAGCATCTGCATGAGCACCTCCCAGGACCAACGTGGAGCCCAGTGCTGTAAAATAACCAGCAGAGCATTCATCCTGCAAAATGCCCTGCACCATAGGAAAAATATACCGGTTCTGCACATAGGAATCGTGATAAATATCTTAGCAATTTCTAGAGTGATGGATTCATCTGTAAGGCTCATAACACATTTTTTACTTTTCAGTTTAAATCTCTTTTAGGGCCCATTATGCATGAGGAATACAGACTGCCTAATATATCTGCACACAGTGATAAAGGGTATTGTGTCCTTAGGTCTCAACATCCCTCATTACAGAAATACAACACCTCATCAGCTTCATCCAATAACCATTCAGGTATACAGCTCGAAATATGGAAACCTGTAAAAAATGATGATATGGTGAAAATACTTCATTGTCTAATAATTATGCACACAGTGTATGGGCACTTGAGAAGTAAGTTTGAAACTATCTTGACTTTTTTAAAATGAGAAATAATGTGATAATTTACAACTGAATTATTCATCTCAGCATATTTTTCCAAAGTTTCCATCAAACAGATGGCCATACAGAAGGCATTAAAATGAAACAAGACAAATTAGGTAGGTGACATGGATCCAAGTCATTAGTCATTCTAAATATTTTATTTTTTGAAAATAATTTAACTATATCGTTGGATCGCAGCTAATTTCAAGATTTATGATCCTGATGATATTTTATGAGATTTAGAACAACTATAATTTATTGCATCTTCCTTGACTTTGATAGTTGAAGATATTGTCATATTATTTGTTCAGAACTAATTTCCGATGAACTATCTAGTTAACTAGTATAAAAATATCAGATAGATTGACCAAAAATGTTAGATTTAATAATTTCTGCGTAGTTTCCTGTTGTTTGAACCATTTTTTATTGAGTGAATTTTTTTATACTTTTATTATTTATTTCTAGGATGACTTAGGGCTACTTTAATTAGACTTACAGAGTTAGTGAAAGACAGAGCTAAAAGACTGGAGTTTGGAGACATCTGTAATCTTCAGATACAGATGGAATAAGGCTAGGTTATTTAGAATCTGTAAGTGTCTGGATTGTCAATCTGGCAATATGGGAAGATGCCTGGGAAACTGTTGTGTCTGACAGTTTAATTGGCATGTCTGTGTTGGTTTTTGCTGCTAAGCAATTGTTAAAATTGGCACGCGTGAGTCATCCAGTATCTGTGCTCTTTTTGGACTGTGGTTATTTTATGCTTCGTACTTGGCCTGGCAGTCCTAGTATAATAGCATTTTGCTTGGCTTTCAATCACACACAGCCTCAATGAAACAATATTGAATAGCAATCCATTTCTATTAATATTTTAAAACAATATATTGAATTTAATGTCCACTTTTGATAAGTGCATTGAAATGATAACTATTGTTGAGTGAGCAAGGTTGCCGCTGCATGATATTCGATTGAGCATCGGGGTGTTCAGGCACACTCAATACTTGATAAAGTATCCCTGGTGCTCATACACCATGGTTGAGTCCCACCCCACATGTTTCACAGAGGTTTTTTAGCCATTCAACGTGCGGGTATTGCTTGCCAATCATGGTAATGCCACAGCTATGTTGTTGACTACTGGCATTACTGTGATTGGCTGGCCGCAACACGACATTATGTCTATATAGGACCCAGTGATATGACGCTTGGCTCACTCATTTCAAAAACAGTATACCAAGATCTTCAGGGGCCTGACCACCACCAGCATGCTTGAGCACATATCATCAAAGCATCCAACTGAGTGGGCCAAACACCTAGGTCCACAATCAGTGTCTGTAGTTGACACCACTGCCTCATTCCCTATGATACATCCTTTCGAACCTCATGTCAAAGACACCCTGCACCTTTCATTAGACATTAACAACCACCATCAGCAATTACGCCCATTCCTTGTCCAGCAGAGCTGTCCCTATCCCACGCCATGGAACGAAAAATAAAATAGCAAGCCACCAACTCACAGGCCCAAACACTAAACTGCCATATCTCCAGACTGCTTGAAATGTTGTCGTTTAGGCTTCTGGACACTGAGGGTTGCCTCAACCTGATAGCGGCGGCCGTCTTTTGGTACTTGGTCTTCAGCCACCACTATTACTCTCGGTGTGCCGTCTCACATAAGCAGACCAACACAGTTGCTGGGAAGGTCCATACATGGACAAGTGCATGTGGCGAGTGACACCACAGTTCCCTGATGGCACACTGGGTGAACCCTGTGGAGGCTCGGACTGAGTTAGACCTGGTAATGGCTCACATGATACCGTCACTGAGGAGTGAGGATCCTAGTTCCATCAGGGTTTCCTCCACGTCCTACAATTGTTCCTGCACTCCCTCCTCCTTTTTATCTTACATATCCTAATTGTCATACATATCAGTCAAAAGCTGAAAGCACTGCAGCACTGCCTCGGTGAAATGGCAACAGGTTATACTGAAACTAATTTCTTTAGGTGACAAACAGCAAACTGATGCAGAGTTGTGGAAAGCTCTAACAGACCAGTCAGATCTGTGGCTGTTGCCGCTGAACCTAGAACCATGCATGGTTGTGTATGATAATAGCCATGACATGGTGGTGGCTCTGAAGCTTGACAAGCTCGCACACATACCATGCCTGGCCCACCTGCTTATCTTAGTGGCTCAGTGTTTCCTGAAAGCCTACTCAGAAATGCCTGAGCTACTTGTGAAGGTACGCTACATGTGTGCCCATTTCTGCAAGTCAGCTACATCTGCCACCAGTCTGGCAGTGCTACATGACCTCATTGCTCTCGTCGGATATTACAGTAGCAGAGAGCAGCGCCAGATCCAGAGTTTCCCAAGAGTGGTGAAGTCATGGTTACTGACGTCAGTGCCCATCAGAAAATCAAGGGCTGGCACTGACCGGCAGTGACCTATGGAACTTCATTCTGAGAACTCTTTCAGAACAAAACGTCTTAGGAATTGATGGGTGTCATGGAACATTACCTGTCAGATTATCATAGGAAGTTCCAGGATTTTTTTTATTATTTAATAAATTAGTGAACGAGGGCATCTAGGGGAGTCTTTATTCAAATAAAGTATTTTTTCCTGTATGGGTATTTTTAACCATTCACTTATCGGGTTAGTAATTGGGGTGTCTGATAGACGCCTACCTATTACTAACCTGTTGGCTTGATGTCATCTGTCTATTCACAGCTGACTTCAACCCTAAAAGTTATTACCCTAACTGCCACCACACCAGGGCAATCGGAAAGAGTAGGGTAAAGCGTTAGATTTGCCGCATCTAATGAATGTGCCACTTCTGGGGTGGCTGTGGGCTGATATTTTTAGGCTATGAAGGGCCAAAAACCATGGTTCTTCCCATCCTGATAATTCCAGCTCCCAGGGGGTCTGTTTTCCCTAGACTGGTTTTCAAAAATGAGGGGGAACCCCACGCCATTTTTTTAAATTATTTATTTAAATCATTTTAAAAAACAATATAAATCCACTCCATAACCAGCCAACGTAAAGCAGACCATTGGTGGTTGCAGCCCATAAATGTCTGTTTTACCCGTGCTTGTTATAACAAATAGGGAGGCAGGCTACATAATTTTATTTTTATTTTGACATAACTGTGATGGGGCTGGAAGTACCCACACCGTTAAACTTGCTGATTGGCTGCTCTGCAGCATTTCAACAAGCTTTATTCTGATGACAAACTTGAACAGGAACTGGTTTTCCTGTGACCCTCGCATAATATGCATTTTGGCCAAGATTGATTACTGGTTGTTCACCCTTCTCGACCCATGATATAAGGAGAACTTTCCATCTCACTTTCCTGCGGTGACAAGGCTAGAAAAATGGTACAATACCAGAAGGCTCTAGTTGCACAATTAGTACAAAAATTCCCATCTGACATTGCTGGAGACAGAGGTCATAATTTATTGGGCAATCAAGTTGGAGAAACAAATGAGATACACGCCAGGTCCAAAAGCAGGGTCTGGGACAATTTCTTTAGACACTCTCAGTACCCATGCCCTGATGTGGAGGGAAAAGTTGTTAAGGATGGTGAAGGAGTGCCTAGAAGACAGTACCAGCATCTTCATTGATTCCTCTGTGCCATATAACTATTGAGTCTCCAAGCTAGACACGTGGCTTGATCTGTCCTTCTATGGCTTGGACTTGCTGGCCTGCCCTGCCACTAGTGTTTCGTCAGAGCGGATTTCTAGTGCCACCAAGGGCAAAACAACTGATAGGTGTATCCACCTGTTAACTGAAAATGCTGACAAGCTGTTTCCTATCAAAATAAATATGGCTTCTATTTGTCCAGATGTCTCAACCCCCCTGGATGACAGGAGTGGAATATAAAGTCAATTTTTGTTCTGGTATATTCCCATACACCACTTCCCACCAAAACAATGGTATACGGTGCTTATTTTCTTCTTTTTTTTATATCCTCCTCCTCTTCCACAATGTTTACATGATGTAGATGAGGCCTACCACTGCAATTCTCTTACATATGTATATATACATATATAAATATATATGTACACCCCCAGGGATAAATGTTTTACAGCCCTTGCACTTGGTGCATAGGCTTTCCCAGTCTAGAAGTTCCACTCCTGAGTCCTTAATAATGTGAAAAATTGTTCTCTGAGGCCCTCCTTTATGTGTCTTCCAAGGTATATTGCAGTCCCTCCTTATAATTTTTGCAATCGTTGCACACAGTACATAAACTTCTCTAGTCTAAAAGCCTCACACTTTAATAATGGGAACAAAAATATTTTGAGGCCCTCCTCTTCATGCCTTCCAGGGTGTATTGCAGTCCCTCCTTCTAATTTTCAGCAGCCCTTGCACACAGTTCATATGCCTTACTAGTGTAGGAGTCCAGGTCCTTAATAATGGGGAAAAAGATATTCTGAGGACCTCTTCTATGTGTCTTCAAGGATGTATTGCAGTATATCCTTCAATTTTTGTAGCCCTTCCACTTAGTGCATAAGCTTTATGAGTCTAGGAGTCCCACTCCTTAATAATGGGAAACCATTTTATTCTGAGGCTCTCCTCAGAGTGTCTTCCAGTGTGTATTACAGTCTCTCCTTCTAATTTTTGGAAACCTTTGCCCATGGTGCATAGGCTTTATTAGTTAAGTGTCCCACTCCTTAATAATGGGGAAAAAAAATATACTGAGGCCCTCCTCTATGTGTCTTCTAGGGTGTATTACAGTCCTTTCTTCTAACTCTTGGTAGCCCTTGCACATAGTGCATAAGCTTTAGGAGTCCAGGAGTCCCACTACCTAACAATTTTAACAGAGTGTGTATAAGTCCCTTCTTTGTGTCTAATACAGGGTATATCAGAGTCCCTCTTCCTTCTCATTTTTGCCAGTTCTTACATTGTCTGCATAAGCTTTGTGAGTTTCAGAGTCACTCCTTCAAAAATTAAACAGGATGTGTCTGACCATATCACACACACCACCTGCCCAGATAAAGCAGTGAAATGTGAAAATTACACTTACTGCTGACTACTGGTGGGTGTAGTTTTATTTCCCCCTTTTATACCTCGTGTACCTTAGTCATAGGTGGCTGGAAAATACGGTAAGAGATTGCCCTGTTATTAAGGATATGTTTGCATGTTGCATTTTTTTGCAGCATTTTTTTATGAGTTTTATGCAAATTAAAAGCTGATTTTTACAGTACCAGCAAAAGTTAGGCGATTTCATAAATTTAATGCACACAATTGCTTTTTTATTCTAGAGTGAAATGGCAAACTGCTGCATTTTTTAAAAAAAATAGCATGTCAACTCTTTCAGTATTTTTTGTAGTATTTTTTCAATATTGAAAGTAATGATAAAGTGCAAAAATGCAATGTGTGAACAAAGCCTAAGGGGTGGACGAAGCTTTTTTTATTTTGCCTTATATCCAAGTTATTATACAGGAAAGAATGTTTCCTAACATTTTTTCCTGAAAAATCTATTTTGGCTTCGGTTTTGTATGTTTTATTATCAGTCTGTAAAAGTAACATTATACTCTGACAGCGTAGTTCAAAGTCAGAGATGCGTCCAGGCGTCTTCACCATGCTGTTCCCATTCCATTTGAGTGCTGTTTCCATCCAGGACAGCGATTTTCCTGCCTCCACAGCCCTCCTGGGGGGGTCTTTTGGAAAAATGCTCGTGTTTCCCATTGATTTCCATTATACTTGTTGAGCGAATTGAGCCTGTCTGGGCGTCTGACCTGCTCGATTTGAGTATTGACCACTAGAGCTTTTTAGTGTTCGCTCATCACTAGTAACAACCAATAAAAAATAATATACAAAGATATATCAGTATATTTTTTATTTTTAAAGGATACAGTGAAGAAGTGTTACAATTTAAAAAATGGAATATTCAAAATACAAAAATAAAAAATTGTGACAAGTTGATGTCAAACTGGTTTTGTTAAAATGTAATAAATTTGAAAATAAATAAATTGATAATTTTAATGGTATAAAACTCACCTGACAACAAGGCTTCTAAACCTCAGAAATTAACTGATAATCCCATATCCAAATGTAATATTTTTCCACAAAAGCCAGGTGTTTCTGCCAAAAAGTGATTTGGAAAGTCTCTTCTACCTTTTACATATCCATATATCACATTCTATTTCCACATTTCTTTCAAAGGATAGCAAATACAAAAACAAAAAAACAGGCATTCGAACTTGTTACAATCACCTATCGGGGAAAAACAAAAGTCAAAAGGATGAGAATTGGTGGAAATTGATTTGCACGTCCTATTGCATTGGCCACTGAATATGAGAAGGAGGACCACTTACCTGCCAGCTTCCAGGCCAACTGGACATTCCTCCCCAAATTGTTGTAACCAATACAATGGGATAATAATAATATTCATTGAGCGCCATTAATTCCACAGCATTTTACATACATCAGGAACACTGTCCCATTTGAGGTTCACAATCTATTTCCCTATCTGTATGTCTTTGTAGTGAGGGAGGGAACCCAAACAAAAACACGGGGAGAACATACAAACTCCTTGCAGATGTTGTCCTTGGTGGGATTTGAACCCAGGACCCCAGCGCTGCAAGACTGCAGTGCTAACCACTGAGCAGGATGTGCTGGGTGCACTGATTACACTGGTCAACGCAGTTTTTCTGGCAAAAGGTTTTAAAATATATTTTAAGTAAATGTTGCCTGCTAATTACGAATATGAACTCCATTTTTGGCTATCACATCAGGATTTCGAGATATTTTCAATTTTTGATGAAAATTACTCAGATTGAATGTTTTATGATAAAAACACATGATTTTAGGTACTACATTTTGTATATTTTTAATCAAGGAATAACAAAGATTACAAAGTCTATGTACAGCAAAACAAATATACTTAAAGAATTAAACTACAAAATATAAAAACACATATATATGGCACACAAATGAATGGCAAATGGCAGTTATTTGAACTTTCTTTTCTTGGCTGATCTGTGATGTACAGATTCTGGGTTGTCTCTCATCAAGCTCCAGCAATAGTCAGCCATCATATGTGAGTCCCACCGGCCTTGATACCGTTCTTCCATTGTTTTAATGTCCTGATGAAAACGCTCCCCTTGTTCCTTGCTCACATCCCCAACGTTCTCTGGAAAAAAGTCCAAATGGCTGTGTAAATAGTGAATCTTGATACTCATTCTACATCTAAGATTTCACAGACTCATTAGTAGCTCTTCCACAATCTCTTCATAGTTATCTGCTTTCTAACGGTACCGTCACACATAACGAGATCGCTAGCGAGATCACAGCTGAGTCACGGTTTCTGTGACGCAATAGCAATCCCGTTAGCGATCTTGTTATGTGTGACACCTACGAGCGATCAGGCCCCTGCTGTGAGATCTCTAGTCGCTGCAGAATGGTCCAGGCCATTTTCTTCAAAGGCGATGTCCTGCTGGGCAGGACACATCGCTGTGTTTGACACTGTGTGACAGGGTCACAGTGAGATCGCTATACAGGTCGCAACTGCGACCTGTATTGTTCTGCATCGTTGGTAAGGTCTGACTGTGTGACATCTCACCTGCAACCTACCAGCGACTTACCAGCGATCCCTATCAGGTCGCATCGATTTCGGGATCGCTGGTAAGTCGTTGTGTGTGAGTGGGCCTTTATTCCCTAGAAAATTCTGCACCACATTACAAAATGCATTCCAAGCTCTTTCTTCTGTCTCATTCATTGATGTGATAATTTTGGGTCTCTCATAAGTGTTCTTATTTGAGGTCCATCAAATATTACAGCCTTTTTCTTCTCTTCACTAAGACCAGGAAAAATTGAACATATATAGTTAAAGCATTCTCCACTGTGATTGAGAGCTTTGATGAACTGCTTCATCAATCCAAGTTTTATGTGCAAGGGAGGAAAGACAATGTTCCTTCTATCCACTAGAGGATCATGGATGACATTCTTATTGCCAGATGCCAAACTCTGTCGCTGAGGCCATTCAGTTTTCACCCAATGCTCTGCTGTAGCTCTACTGTCCCAGTAGCACAGAAAAAAGGGTGTTTTGTGTACCCTCTTTGCAGACCCAAAAGAAAGTTAACCATTTTCAAATCAACACAAATTAACCACCCATGCACATTATATTGTAACCTCTCTAGAACAATCTTGATGTTTTTATATTCTTCTTTAAGTTTTACAGAATGACCTATTGGTACACAGCCATACTTATTTCCATTCTATAACAGACCACATTTTAAGCTTCTTTTGGAACTATCTATAAAAAGCCTCCAATCCCTTGAATCATATGCTGGAAGTACCATAAAGAGAAGTAGCCCTTCAACATCAGTACAATAGACAAACTGGCTATCTGAATGGAAGCAACAATACAAAAATTCAACAATAAGTGAATAGATTTTTTTTTTTTTTACATATACAGAAAAGATTTTTGATATTAAAATTCCACATAAAAAAACTCTATCATCCGAAATGTACATGTGAACATTATCTACCAAGATTTAATAATGAAACATGACATCTCGTCTCAGATTAAGACCATTGGGTATTCTAGTTCCCAAATGAAATATCCAAAAAGCCTCACGTGTGAGAACCTGATGTTGGATATCACCACCACGAGGAGAGATTTTAACTTTTTCTAAGCTAAATTTTCGCCTTCAATTGCGAATTTGGTTATGGCTCATTGGGAGGAAAAATACTTATATGATATTAATAACCCTTACTGTAAATTCATCCACTGGTATGGTAGATTTATTGATGACCAGTTATTCATTTGGAATGGTCCCATCTTATTAATTCCGGAGTTCATGAATTATTTAAACAATATTCAATTCAATCTAAAATTCACCCATTTTTGTGACAATAATAAAATTAATTTTTTGGATTTGACTTTCACAGGCATGCCTAACCAGATTATATCCACTTGTATTTATCGTAAACCACTGGCTGGAAATACAATTTTACATGCCATGAGTAGTCATCCTAATCATACAATCAAAGCTGTACCAGTGGGTGAATTTACCAGAGTTTTGCGTAATTGCAGTGAGCATTCTGTATATAACAATGAAGTCAGATCAGCTGAATCCAGATTAAGTGCAAGGGGTTATCCATCCTGGACACTTCAGAGAGCACGCAAGATAGTAGAAAATAAGAAACGTGATCATTTGATAGATTTTTCAAATAAAAACTCTGAATGTAAAAACAATAAGAATAATATGAAATTGCATAACAAAATAGTGCTATCTTTACAATACAGCACACAATTTAATCACATCAAAAATATTATTAAACGTTATTTACCCGTTTTAAATGAAGACCCTGTTCTTGCAACCATACTGCAATCTGGTTGCAATGTGGTTGCTAAAAAAGCACCTTCACTGGGCAACATTCTTTCACCTAGTTTTTTTGTAAAAAATAAACCTGTTTCCACCTGGCTTGAACACAAGGGATTTTTTAGGTGCGGCACCTCACGCTGCCGCACATGTGAATTTGCCTTACCTTGTAGCTCATTTTCAAATACTGGTGAGACTGCCACATATTCCATTTTGAGGTACATTAATTGTAATACCACCAATGTGGTTTATTGCATTAAGTGCACCAGCTGCAACCTACTTTATATTGGTTGTACAGTGAGAAAACTCAAGGTGCGTTTTAATGAACATATCCGGGATATTTATAATTCTAAGGGCACTGTTATTCCAGCCAGAAATCTCTCATCGGCATCCAGACATTTTATTTCACATCACAATTGCAATACTGACTCCCTGCGTGTTTTTGGCTTAGAAAAAGTTAAAATCTCTACTCGTGGTGGTGATATCCAACATCAGGTTCTCACACGTGAGGCTTTTTGGATATTTCATTTGGGAACTAGAATACCCAATGGTCTTAATCTGAGATGAGATGTCATGTTTCATTATTAAATCTTGGTAGATAATGTTCGCATGTACATTTCGGATGATAGAGTTTTTTTATGTGGAATTTTAACCCCTTAACGACCGCGGGCCGTAAAATTACGTCCTAAATGACATAATGTTACTGCCCGCGGTCCTCCGGCGGCAGCATGCCGCGATCGGCACACATCTCAGCTGATTTTCACAGCTGAGATGTGTGCCTGCTAGGCACGAGCAGAATCGTTATCTGCTCGTGCCGATTAACCCCTTATATGGCGCTGTCAATACATGACAGCGCCATTATAAGCGCGATTGCGGTAATATTTTCCTTACCGCCCGATACCGGAAGTCACGTGACGCAATCACGTGACTCCCGATAGTTGTCATGGTAGCACAGGGTCATGTGATGACTCCTGTGCTACACCTGACTTGGTTTCACTTTCGCTGTGCCCGGGGCACAGCAAAAGAGAAAGACAGCGTATCTGCTGTTTACAGCCTTGCAGCTGTGATCAGCAGATACTGCAGAGCGATCGGAATGCTGATCGCAATAGCCCCCTAGGGGGACTAGTAAAATAAAAAAAAAAGTTAAAAAATAAGTTTTAAAAAATTAAAAAAAACCAAAAAAACCTAAAAGTTCAAATCACCCCCCATTCGCCCCATTGAAAATTAAAGGGTTAAAAAAATAAAAAATATACACACATTTGGTATCGCCGCGTTCAGAAACGCCCGATCTATCAAAATATAAAATCAATTAATCTGATCAGTAAATGGCGTAGCGGCAAAAAAATTCCAAACGCCAAAATGACGTTTTTTTGTCGCAACAACTTTTGCGCAAAATGCAATAAGAGGCGATCAAAACGTAGCATCTGCGCAAAAATGGTACCGTTAAAAACGTCAGCTCGAGACGCAAAAAATAAGCCGTCATTGAGCCTAAGATCCCGAAAAATGAGAACGCTACGGGTCATGGAATATGGCATAAAACGTGCGCCACTTTTTTCGGACAAACTTCCGATTTTTTTTAACCCCTTATATAAAAGTAAGGGTATGTGCGCACGTTGCTTTTTACCTGCTTTTTACCTACTTTTTTGCTGCTTTTTCTTCTGCGCTGTTTAATGCCAAAATGGATGTGTTTTTCTATTCAAGCAAAGTCTATGGGAATTTGGGTTTCTTGTTCACACTATGTTGTTCAAAATGCTGCCTTTTTGTGGCAGAACTTTGGTCAAAAACTCAGCTTTTCAAAGAAGCAACATGTCAATTGTTTTTGCCATTTGGGTTTTGCACTGCAAAGCTGAGTTTTTGACCAAAGTTCTGCCACAAAAAGGCAGCATTTTGAACAACATAGTGTGAACAAGAAACCCAAATTCCCATAGACTTTGCTTGAATAGAAGAACACATCCATTTTGGCATTAAACAGCGCAGAAGAAAAAGCAGCAAAAAAGCAGGTAAAAAGCAGGTAAAAAGCAACGTGCGCACATACCCTAAACCTATACATGTTTGGTGTCTACGAACTCGCACTGACCTGAGGCATCACACCCACACATCAGTTTTACCATATAGTGAACACAGTGAATAAAATATCTCAAAAACCATAGTGCTATCGCACTTTTTTTGCAATTTTTCAGCATTTGGAATTTTTTTGCCATTTTCTAGTACACAATATGGTAAAACTGATGGTTTCATTTAAAAGTACAGCTCGTTCCACAAAAAATGAGCCCTCACATGACCATATTGACTGAAAAATAAAAAAGTTACGTCTCTCAGAAAAAGAATGGCGAAAAAAAAAAACGGAAAGCGAAAAATCGGCCGGTCGTGAAGGGGTTAATATCAAAAATCTTTTCTGTATATGTAAAAAAAAAAAAAAAAATCTGTTCACTTATTGTTGAATTTTTGTATTGTTGCTTTGTATGTTATCTACCCCATGCTGGCACATGTGCTTTCTGATTAACCCCTTCAGCCCCGGGGCACTTTCCGTTTTTGCGTTTTTGTTTTTTGCTCCCCTTCTTCCGAGAGCCATAACTTTTTTATTTTTCCGTCAATCTTGCCATATGAGGGCTTGTTTTTTGCGGGACAAGTTGTACTTTTAAATGAAATCATAAGTTTTACCATATGGTGTACTGGAAAGCAGCAAAAAAATTCCAAGTGTGGAAAAATTGCAAAAAAAGTGTGATGGCACAATAGTTTTTGGGATGTTTTATTCACGGTGTTCACTATATGGTAAAACTGATGTGTGGGTATGATACCTGAGGTCGGTGCGAGTTTGTAGACACCAAACATGTATAGGTTTACTTGTATCTAAGGGGCAAAAAAAAATTCACAAGTTTGTCCAATAAAAGTGGCGCACGTTTTGCGCCATTTTCCGAAACACGTAGCGTTCTTATTTTTTGGGATCTATGGCTCAGTGACGGCTTATTTTTTGCGTCTCGAGCTGATGTTTCTAATGGTAGCATTTTTGCGCAGATGCTACGTTTTGATCGCCTGTTATTGCATTTTGCGAAAAACTTGCGGCGACCAAAAAACGTAATTTTGGCGTTTGGAATTTTTTTGCCACTACGCCGTTTACCAATCAGATTAATTGATTTTATATTTTGATAGATCGGGCATTTCTGAACGCGGCGATACCAAATATGTGTATATTTATTTATTTTTTAACCCTTTAATTTTCAATGGGGGGAAAGGGGGGTGATTTGAACTTTTAGGTTTTTTGGTTTTTTTTTAATTTTTTAAAACTTTTTTTTTACTTTTTTTATTTTATTTTACTAGTCCCCCTAGGGGGCTATAGCAATCAGCAATCCGATTGCTGATCGCTATCTGCTGATCACAGCTATACCGCTGTAATCAGCAGATTCAGTCACTTTCTTTCTTCCTCTGCTCCGTGCCGAGGAAGAATGAAAGTGAAACTTCGTAGCACCAGGCGTCATCACATGACCCTTTGCTACGATGGCAACCACCGAACGTCACGTGATCACTCACGTGACGTCCGGAGGGGGCGGCGGTAAGTAAAAAAGATGGCCGCGCGCATGTAGATCTCGCTGCCAGACTTTGGCAGCGAGATCTAAGGGGTTAATGTTCCGGGTGGAATGCGATTCCACTCGGAACATGTAGGCACACATGTCAGCTGTTGAAAACAGCTGATATGTGTGCCGATCCACGCCGCCTGCCCGCGGCAGGGGGCGGGGCTTACCGGGACACGATCCATGACGGAAAGATCCGTCCATGGTCGTGAAGGGGTTAAACACACTCCTCCCATTGGTAGGAGTGAGTTTAAATGCTTGTGAGCAAGACATGTTCACTCAGGCTTGACAAAGAACGCAGGCAGCGTTCGAAACGCGTAGCCTTACGCCGCATATGGGCTCCCTATTTTTGTCATCACATTAATTTTTACGTCCTTTAATAAAATTTTGCATCAGTTTTACTACTACTCCGGAAGCTGGATTTTTCTTTCTTCTATTGGACCCTTGCACTGCCAGAGTGTTATCCTTTCATGCCGGACTTTGCCTCAGTTGAGCTGGATCACCTTTTTTCCTTCTCATCTGAATGGAAGAACTTACGCAGTTCTGCTTCCCTGTTACGATAAAATGAGACACTTGTACTGGGTTTCAACAATCGATTCTCTTGTAGTCTTGAAGCCGATAGTTCAGCAGACTCTTTTGGTAGATAAAGATCTCTAACCAGATCATTCAAAGCAGACTGAGTAAACAGAATTGGTTTGTCACAATCTTCATCACATGGCTGAAAAATATCTGTATTATAATAGCTGAAGTGATACTCTGGTATTGCAAATATTGTTTGTTTTTCTTATTGAAACATTTTACATTGACAAGGCAGAAATAGCAGTCTTCTAAATGATTGCTTGGTTCTCTCCAAACCATAGAGGAACTCCAAACTGAAGTTTAACATTCTTTCCTTGAGACCATGATCTCAAGCTCTCAATACAGGTTTTGCACACTTTGTGAGGAGCCCAATGCTTGTCTTGGTCTCCAAGTTTTACTTTGAAGTACACAAAATACACCCTCTTAACAAAGTCAGTAATGTTGCGCCTCTGAGTCTTCACAGTAAAGTTTCCACAGATGTAACAAAAAATATTTGGATCATTTAAGCACTATCGTCTGCGAGATGTAGAGGCCATTGTTAGATCAGCAAAACATCCTGCAGAGAAATACAAGATAAAAGTTGTTAGCTACCTGAGTTGTTCATTGAATTTCTGTCCCCCCCCACACCTTAGGTATTGAGTAACAAACAAAAACAGAAAAAAAGCAGGATAAAATCAATAAATATCAAAATTCATTGCAAAATTTCAATAAATAAAACAGTACCTGCACACGACTGTTGTGTACGTTGAAAACTGTTGTTTACTTTCTTATCATAACAAATGGGAATTATGCATGTTCAAAGAAAACAAAGATATTCTCACATTTATTGGGAGACTAAATGAAAACTAAATTTACCTTAGTGAACCGTATAAACCAGCACTTTTGACACACTACTTATATTTTTCATGGAATTCATGAAAATGGGATATATACCTATAGCGCAAAAACGTGAAGTGATAGAGAAATTATATGATCAGATTTTAATTCAGTACCCTCAAAATTAGTCTAAAACTGTTCTTAAAGTCCATACCAGAAAAAAATATTTTTTTCTGTAGACCAGTGTTATCGTCTAAATCCCTGATTGTTTGGATGATGTCATTTCCATGGGATGTTACTGTTTATTGCATTTTGTATTGTTGGATTTTCACTGTTGTTGAAAGTTTTGTGAGGGCTGAAATGTCCAGGTGATTATGCTGCAATAAAGCCTTTTATCTGCTGCAACCAGTGAGTTTCAGTATTTTCTCTTTATTTTGGACTTTCTCATCCACGTGCACCACCATCTTGATGGAGCGCGGATCAGCCTTGCATATCCATCACACCGACACAGAAGACAGGGTTTTTTTGGGAGATACATCTGAAAAAGTTGATTTAACCCCATCCCCCATACTCTGGAATGCTCTACCTCAGCACATCAGACTCTCACCTACCGTGGAAAGCTTCAAGAGGAACCTCAAGACCCACCTCTTCCACCAAGCCTACAACCTACAATAGCCCTCAGTCCAGTAGACCACTGTCCAATCAGCTCAGCTCTGTCCTCACCTATTGTACCATCACCCATTCCCTGTAGACTGTGAGCCCTCGCGGGCAGGGTCCTCTCTACTAATGTAAAAGTCTGTTTTGTACTGTTAATGATTGTTGTACGTATACCCTCTTTCACTTGTAAAGCGCCATGGAATAAATGGCGCTATAATAATAAATAATAATAATAATTCTGAGACAGCAACTGACTCTTCCTGGGGTGCCTACACACATCATGCAGTGAAGCAAGTGTGTGACTTGTGGTCATTGTTTCATGGATGACACATCCGAGCACCCACGATACTCGGCCGAGCACCCCAAGTACCCGAGCACCGCAATGCTCGATCGACACTATCAGTGTCGGGCATACTCACACAACATTAGTGGGTATAACATAATTTTATCTCCTAATTTTCAGCCAGTTTTATTTGAAGTTTAGACAAAAAAGACTGCCTGCACTCAGCCTCATCAACCTGACGTGTGAACAGGCGCATAACTGAACATGACATCAAATACAAAAAAAGACAGTTTGCGCTCTGATAATGCTAAAGTATGGAAACCATGAATGTGTGAACATGGACCTGCATTACTGCTAAGGAAAATCTATTGTCTATATCAAGAGGGTCATACCTTCTGACCGTGCACCTCTCCCCCAGTTGCCACAGGTAATCTCATCCTACGTGCCCATACACGGGAGGTTTTTAACCCAGAGAGAGGCTTCAGAATAGCGTTAGGTACCCAGTTACGAGATATGCCGTGAAGGGGCAACTGGGCAGATATACAAATGGCCATTTCTATATGCTAAATATCTCATTTTTCTTAGATTTTCCTTAGCAGTAATGCAGGTCCATGTTCACACATTCATGGTTTCCATACTTTAGCATTATCAGAGCGCAAACTGTCTTTTTTTGTATTATTTGAAGTTTATTCTTAGGCGTAGAAACCCCCTTTTAGCTAATTTGGGTATGATCTAGTTCTATCAAGCATTCTATATCCCTACAGAACCAAGACCGGGCAAGTGAAGCATTGCACAGGTCACAAAGCGGCTGTTTGCCTTATATGGGGACATGCGAGGTCATCTAGAAAGAAAAAGCTCTTTGGATTAATTTTAAATGGGGACGCCCACCTCCAATAACACAAAATTCCCTAATATCTAGTTTAAAAATTATTTTTCAGCACTACACAACCCTTCTCATAGTAAATTCCACCCACATTTATCTTGTAAAATGCCTTATGAATATGTCAGAGGATATCAACTATGTGAACTCAAAGTTCAGCTGATTCCCACAATCCGATCATAAAGTGTTTTGTAAAGTGCCCAAAACCTTTTGGTGATACTCTGAGATTTTTATTTAAAAAAAAAATCTAGTAGAAAGTAAATTGATACATTTTATTAATATCATGATTAACCAAAAAGACAGCAGATGTTATGAGCTTCATGAATTCATGAAAAGCCTACAGGATGTCAAGGGTCCACCATAAACTGAATGGTTGCAATAAGAAAATAGAAGCAAATAACTAAAGCAAAGTGGGAAAAGGGAAGTGTCAGATAATTTTGGGGATTTCTTGGCTTTGATTTGTTTTATATCAAATATACACTGAAGATCAAAGTCAGGGAACAATGTATGATCACTTGCCTTTTTCAGAAATAATGTAATCTACATTGATGAATATTTGAAGGTTTTGTGTAAGAGGTACACCATGCCACTAGAACAGGGTTTTACCAAAGATCAACAACATAAAATATTTTTATTTTGCTCAAAACGTGATGATCATAATTAGAGAACAGCAATGGCTATAGCAAAGAGAAAGATTATAAGTAAATTTTCTGAAGGTAACAACAGTCACCAATCAGTAGGACATGTACAGGCCTTTGCTTTGAATGACTTCAGCACATCTGCGGCCACAGGACATCACCAGTCTCTCTCACTGCTCTGCTGTGATTTTAGTCCACTCTTCTTCCAGTCTCTTACACAGTTCTTTGACTGTTGTGGGTTTCTTGGCCATTACTTTGTCACCAAGGATTTTCCAGAGGTTTTCTATTGGGTTTAGATCAGGTCTCTGGGCTGTGGCCATTTCATTGTTCCAGTGTTTTCTGTTTCAAGGGACCGCTTTACCCGTTTTGCTGTGTGACAGAGGGCATTGTCCTGCATGAAAATTGCTGGCTGATTGAGTGATGAACACAAATAAGGAGCCACATGTGGATGAAGAAGGTTCTGAAACACACAATTATTCACTCTGCCATGTAGCTGTTATGAGAGGCCCAACTGCTGCTGCAGAAAACATTCCCCAAACCATGACACTTCCTCCACCATCTTTCACTGATTTCTTAACACACGTTGGTTCAGTCTTTCCCCAGTTCGTCGAAGAACATATTATTTCCCATCAGACCCAAATAAATTAAACTTTTTTTTAACCCAAAAGGTTTTTATTAAAGATTTTATACAATACATAAATCAGACAAAATCCGGGTCAACATAACCCCAAAATCCCCATCCCTCCCTCCCCCAAGTGAGAAAAAAAAACAGCAAAAAATCACGTATTTCACTCGGTTCACCAAATGTGATGAATAGATGTCGTAGTACTCTTTAGAAAATACAATGTTCAAAGGTATACGAGAGGACCAGGATCATCAACAATCTCATCCCGGTTAACATCATGTATGCCAAAAGTTAGACAAAAGCAAGCAATGAGTCCATAGAAGGAAATTAAAGTTCCCGCATCCATACAACATTTCAGCTATTTATAAAAACAATCCTAATCGGAACCTAAATAAATCCCTAGATGCCAGACCGGAGTCGTCTATCCACGGGGCCCAGATCTTTTCAAATTTGGCCATACAATTCCGTTTTAAATATATTGCCTTCTCCAGGTTTACCATCCAATTGATCTTGTTAACAAACTCTGATGTGGCTGGAACTTCATCTGAGATCCAATATTGTGCTATTAATTTCCTTGCCATATATAACATACGGGCAACCTCCACTTTACCCTCCTCCTCCATCTTCAGGTCGTCGATATAACCCAGGATACATACCAAGGGGCTGAGGCTCAGATCTATGGTATACACTCTATTAATGATTGAAGTCACGCCTCTCCAAAACACCTCCAAGCTAGGGCAAGACCACAACATGTGGAGCATGGATGCTGAGTCCGCCCCACATCGTGGACAAGTGGGATCCGGCCTGGCACCTATGTCAAATAAAAATTTTGGGGTACGATAGACTCGATGAATCACATACAGCTGAGACAATCTGTGGGCTTCCCCCAGAGACAGATTGGGTATTCTTTCCAATATTTCCATCCACTGATTGTCCTCAATAGGACCCAGCTCCTGTTTCCATCTCCCTTTAGAGTTCGGTGAGTGACGCATTAA
Organism: Anomaloglossus baeobatrachus; assembly: GCF_048569485.1. Taxonomy (NCBI): domain Eukaryota; kingdom Metazoa; phylum Chordata; class Amphibia; order Anura; family Aromobatidae; genus Anomaloglossus; species Anomaloglossus baeobatrachus. The sequence goes on along the minus strand of NC_134353.1, from coordinate 863,810,046 downwards.
TAGCCTGTCCAGTACTTCACCATACAAAACAGATATTAAACCAGATGAACCACTTGAAAAAGCTATTCTCTGAATTATTCTATTGCAGTGGATCGCATGGCCGGCTATTCTGTCTTCAGCATGGTATGCATGTCTTAATTGGAGGTATTTAGAGAATTCGCCATTCAAAAACCCAAACTCTAATTGTAGCGTGGAGAACTATTTAAAGCTATCCCCGTCCAGTAGCTGTGTAAGTCTGACCAACCCTCTCCCCCTCCAGCCTCCAAACCCCTCTAATTTATTTAGGTTGGGCAGCCATGGGGTATCCCAGACAGAGGTAAACTGCAAAGGCCCCTTGATGTCCTGCATAGCTTTAATTTTATCCCATAACTTATGTGTCAACAGAAGGGTGAGCATAGTTTCTGAAGACGAGTGAAATCTACCTGATTCTAGGACCTCATAGAGACTTGAAGTGTTGCTGCAATAAAGCTCTTTGTGGGCCTCCCCCTCTTGGGTTATCCCAGCCTTGGATATGTTGCATTTGGGTGGCTGCAAAGTATGCCCATGGATTCGGCACTGAGAGTCCTCCATTTCGTTTGTTCCTCTGTAACATTTCTAATTTAATTCTTGAACTACGCCATCCCCAAATCAGTTCCCTAAAAAGTGAGTTAACTTTATAGAAATGTCTCTGGGGTATCCAGTGTGGAGAATTATGTAGGACGTATAGCAGCTGGGGCATCCAAATCATTTTCACCAGGTTCGCCCGTCCCACCACCGACAGAGGTAGCCGGGTCCATATGTCAACTTTATCCTTAAATTTTTTAAGGATTGGGGTCAGATTGAGTTTAGTGTAATTGTTCACTCTGGCGGTAACGTTAATTCCCAAGTATTTAAATTGCGAGGAGACTTGTAGTCCTGAAGAAGCATATCTTGGGATATTATCCAAGTTATCTACAGGGAGTAACACAGACTTCCTCCAATTTATAGTTAGCCCGGAATATCTCCCAAACTTCTGAATCAACTCCATGGCCAATGGTAATGAGACCGATGCATCTGACAGAAAAAGGAGAGAATCATCCGCATATAAAGACACTTTTTCCTCCCAATCCTCTCTTCCAAAGAGATATTTGGATGTCGGCGCAGAATCTCAGCCATAGGGTCTATAGCCATTGTAAACAGAAGAGGTGAGAGAGAACACCCCTGACGAGTGCCCCTAGTCAAATTAAATGTTGGAGTAAGCCTGCCATTAACACGAATTCTGGCAGTGGGCCCGCCGTATAATAATTTTACCCAGGAGATAAAGTCCTCACCCAGCCCATTCTTACGAAGAACCGCGCACAAAAAGTTCCATTCAATAGAATCGAATGCTTTGGCTGCGTCTAGGGAACAGATAACTCTGTCCCCCGGATTATCTACTGGAAGTTGTAAATTGAGGTGAAGGCGCCTGATGTTAACCGCTGTAGATCTAGAGGGCATAAAGCCAGACTGGTCAGAATAAACCAGAGAGGAAATCACCTTGTTAAATCTAGATGCCAATACCTTGGCTATAATTTTGATATCTGTAGTAAGGAGAGATATTGGTCTATATGAATCAGGACGTAAGGGGTCCTTACCTGGTTTAAGTATGACCACCACAATTGCCTCCTACATTGATGGAGGAAGGCGGCCCGCCTCAGCCGCTCCTCGGAACGTATCCAGAAGCTGCGGCAATAGGATGTCCCCGAATATTTTGTATATTTCTATGGGAAAACCATCCGATCCCGGGGACTTTCCATTAGACATGGAAGTCACTGCCAGCTGCAGTTCCTCCAATTGCAGTGGGCCATTAAATAAATTAAACTTACTTTGATCTGTAAAATGAACTGTGGACTACTTCTCTGTCCACACAACATGCTCCTCACCAAAGTTGAGTCTAGCCTTTTGATTCTTTCTGCTAGTAAGAGGTTTAGTCACTGCAGAGTGGGCTTTCAGTCCAAATGCTCTTAAACATCGTGACACAGTATGATGAGACAGATCCTTACCCTGTTCAGTGCTTGAAACGATGACACATGGCGAGTCTCCGCATTATCCTGTCCTCTCTTGCATTTGTCTTTCGAGGGCGACCAGCATTCTTGGGGGACCTGAAAGAGTTTGTGATGTTTTAAAGAAGCAATATTCTCAAAATCACAGACTTGGAATGACAAACTTCTCTTGCTATGGCTGAGAAGGTCACCCCTTTGCCCTTCATCTGGACAACCTGCTGCCAGAGGTTTTCATTCACTTTGGAAAGGCACACCATTTTTGCAAAGTCAGTGCAAACTGGAAAGTTAGGCTACCAGTTACATAGGGTTTGTCACATAATTAAGGAAATTAGCACCAGGTGCCAGATTAACACCAATAACTTGCAGGTATCTGAAAGTGTTCTCTAATTTTCATCAATGTTCTCTTACATGTATCTCATTTAAATTTTTATTATATGATATTGAAAAAAATTCAATTTATGAAATAAGCTTAAAATACTGCTAGATTATTCATGTTAGGATATAATCACATAGGACTACACAGTGACCTTAACATTTAGGAAATTGTGTTTTTCTCTAATTTTGATCTCCATTGTATGTTACATTATTTTTGCTTTTATTATTATTATGTCATGCATCAACATTTTTATATAAAAATATAAATAATAACAGTAACACAAACCTTACATAATAAAGTGACTGCCCAAAAATAATATCCATATCCTATGGTTGACATATTTTATGTCTATACAGGGGTAGTGTGCTACATAATACATGCCAGTGCTACAAAAGTGCTGTTGTGAGCTGTGTTATTATTAATATGGATATATATTACAGTGTGCAAGCTACATAAATACACCAGCCTATTCCTACAGAGCTTTCATTGTGACTCAATAACTGCATGTACAACAGGAATGATGCATTAATGTAATAGCTAATAATAAGTATAAAGAATTATGTATGAGTACACATACTCTATGGAAATTAAGGAGAGGGTATTATTAATGGATAAGATGTACCTTAACGCCACATGTAGGACAGAATAAAACCAGTATGAACAAGAACCATTCGAAAATGTATATATATATATATATATATATATATATATATAAACACTGGATGTATGCATTATATGAACAAAAGAATTGGGTCACACCTCTTCTTTACCACTGAATTCAGATTTTCACTCTGTCCCATTACCACAGGTGTATAATGACCAGCCCCTCACCATACAGTCTACCTGTACAAACATTTGGGACACAATGGTCTTTCTAAAGAGCTCACTGATACCAGTGCAGTCCTGTAAATGAAACAAGTCAGTTCCTGAACTTTATTTCCTCCTAAATATTTTACAATCACTGATGAAAAGTGGAAGGAACAGCAACGACTCAGCCATGAAGTGGAGATTATGTAAAGGTACAAATCGGAGTGACCAAATGATGAGGAGCAAAGGCATAAAAGTAACCAGTTCTTTGCTAAATCCATAACTGCAGAGTCCAAACCTCCTCTAGCATTTACATTAGCAAAATAGCTGTGCGCCAGGAGATTCATGACATGGTTTTTCATGGCCGAGCAGCTGAATTCAAACCTTATATTGCCAAGCACAATGTCACATGTCGGATAGAGTGGTATAAAGCACAACTATAATGCCCCTCTCACAAAGGAGTGATAGATGCAGTAAAAAGGCTGTCCTTAGGTGGCATTGAGGATGCCTAGAGGCTGAGGGAAGTCAGGCAGGCCAGAGTCAGACCGAGAGGACATAGGCAGCAGACAGGAGCGAGGTCGTTAGACAAGCCGGAGGTCGGGTAACCAGGAGAGAAAGTATGAACACAAGGGGCAGACAGTGTAGTCAGGAAAGAAAGCCAGGGTCAGGAGTAGAGATGAGCGTTGTTTGAATCGAACTGTTCGCCAATTTCAAATTCGAGTTGTTTTTGGCGATGTTCGAGTCATTCGACGAACTCGAACGATTTGCTTAACGTTCGAGAGTTCGAGGTTATGTTCGATAACGGTTCGATCACCAAAAGCGTAACTGTAGCTTTTTACAGTTATGTGTGCAGGGAGCCAGTGCTGGCAGCCTGTGGTAAACTGGTAACCAGGGTACATATCGGGTATCCAAGCAAAGCGCTTTGCTTAGTAATCCGATGCGTACCCTAGCTATGTGTGCAGGGAGCCAGCACTGGCAGCCTGAGAGCGGCGTACGCTGGTAACCGGGGTACATATCGGGTATCCAAGCAAAGTGCTTTGCTTAGTAACCCAATGTGTACCCTGGTTACCAAGCACAGCGTCATTACACAGGTCGCTGGTGCCTGGTCGCTGGTCGCTATGGTGATCTGCCTGATTGACAGCTCACCAGCGACTATGTAGCAACACACCAACAATCCCTGCCAGGTCGGATCGCTGGTCGCATCATTGGTGCATCGCTATGTGTGACGGGACCCTAAGCGTTTCTATGACTATAAACACAGCTATAAATGCAAGGGGTGGGTAGTACAATCACGTGTACAGGAAGAGGATTCCTTGTGTTGGTAAACACAGAAGAGTGGATCCTCCCGGTACTGCCACCCCTACTTCCACCTCCCATCCTGTGCCATGTCCAGACAAGAGGTGGAAGCAGCTGCGAAATCAATAGTGAACAGTAGAAAAAAAATATATCATATTCACCTGTCTGCAGACTCCCAACATGTCCGCTCCCAGCTCCTCTTCCCAGTATTGCCACCCCTGCTCCGGCTGTGTGCAGATTCCCTGGACACATCCGATGGCTGCAGGACCTGGCGATGATCAGCTGATGCGGTCACCTGACGGAATCAGCTGACAGTATAAGTCCAGTGGTGAGGCCGGCTTTTTACCGCCTGGCCGGCTTAAACTATCAGCTGATGCGGTCAGGAGACTTCATCAGCTGATTATTGCCGGGTCCTGCAGCGATCGGACGGGAGTCTGCACAGAAGTGTGTAATTTTTTGGGAGTTTTTTTGCACTAAAGCATCAGCTGATTGTATAAAAGCCGTTTATACAATCAGCTGATGTGTCATGTGATTCAGGCCCTTATACCTGACACATCATCTGATCGGTATGCCTTCCAGCAAACCGATCAGATGATATTGGATCCGGATTAGACGGCGTGGGACCCTTGACCCAGGATTACAGCGGAGGGGGGGTTCTTTATTTCAATAAAGATGGAGTCACTAATTGTGTTGTGTTTTATTTCTAATAAAAATATTTTTCTGAGTGTTGTGGTTTTTTTTTTTATCTGTACTAGAAATTCATGGTGGCCATGTCTAATATTGGCGTGACACCATGAATTTCGGCCTAAGGGCCAGATGATAATATACAGCTAGCTCTAACCCCATTATTACCCAGCAAGCCACCCGTCACCAGGGCAGCTGGAAGAGTTGGATACAGCACCAGAAGATGGGGCTTCTATGGAAAACGCAGTGTGTGAACTTACCCCAAGCATTTCTATGACTATAAACGCAGCTATAAACGCAAGGGGTGGGTAGTACAATCACGTGTACAGGAAGAGGATTCCTTGTGTTGGTCAACACAGAAGAGTGGATCCTCCGGTACCGCCACCTCTGCTTCCACCTCCCGTCCGGCGCCATGTCCAGACAGGAGGTGGAAGCAGCTGCAAAAAACAAATGTGAACAGTAGAAAAAAAAGTATCATATTCACCTGTCTCTAGACTCCCGGGACACGTCCGATGGCTGCAGGACCTGGCGGTGATCAGCTGATGCGGTTACCTGACGGCATCAGCTGATTGTATAAGTCCAGCGGTGAGGCCGGCTTTTTACCGCCCGGCTGGCTTAAACTATCAGCTGATGTTGTCAGGTGACCGCATCAGCTGATTACCGCCGGGTCCTGCAGCGATCGGATGGGAGTCTGCACAGAAGTGTGTCAGGTTTTTTTTTCTACTTACGCATCAGCTGATTCTGTAAACGGCTTTTATACAATCAGCTGATATGTCATGTGATTCAGGTCCTTGAACACCTGACACATCATCTCATCTCTTTGCCTTTCAGCAAACCGATCAGATGATATTGGATCCGGATTAGACATCGCGGGACCCTCGACCCAGGACTACAGCGGAGTGGGGGGGTTCTTTAGTTCAATAAAGATGGAGTCACTAATTGTGTTGTGTTTTATTTCTAATAAAAATATTTTTCTGTGTTTTTTTTTAATCTTTACTAGAAATTCATGGTGGCCATGTCTATTTTGGCGTGACACCATGAATTTCGGGCTTAGTATCATCTGAGAATACAAAGCTGGTATTAACCCCTTTATTACCCAGAGAGCCACCGCCATCACGGCCGCCAGGCAGATGGGGGTGGCAACCCGTAGCTGTCTGCTTTATCTGCACTGAGAATCAAAAAATACCGCAGAGTGCTACGTCATTTTTTTCAATGATTTATTTTTACTTTACTGTGATGTCAGGCAATCAAAATACAGGGAAGCCCATTTTTTTTTAGTTATTTAAATAAATAAGTAAAAAAAAAAATACGTCGGCTCCCGCTGCATTTTTTGTATTGGTAGCTAAGGGTAATCCAAGCAGCTACTGGCTGCTAACCCCCACTGCTTGGTGTTACCTTCACTGGTAATGGAAAATCCAGGGAAGCATTTTTTATTTATTTTTTTTAAGTTTTTTGCCAAAAAACTAAAAAAAAAAATGAATGACGTGGGCTTCGCCATATTTTTGTATGCTAGCCAAGTACAGCAGGCAGGTGCGACTGCCCCTAACCCCCAGCTGCCTATTTGTACCTGGCTGGGAACTAAAAATATAGGGAAGCCCTTTTTTTAATTATTTCATGAATTTCATGAAATAATTAAAAAAAAAAAACGACATGGGCTTCGCCCCATTTTTGTGTCCAGCCAGGTACAACTAGGCAGCAGGGAATTGGAATCCGCAGCACAAGTTGGCCAAAGCTTTCTGGGTCCCTCCGCTGCGATTAGCAGTCCGCAGCCGCCCCCAAAAATGGCGCTTTCATAGAAGCGCCAACTTCTGGCGATGTATCCAACTCTTCCAGCGGCCCTGATGCCGTGTTCCTCGCTGTGTAATAAGGGGTTAATACTAGCTTTCTTTTACTAGCTAGTATTAAGCCAGAGATTCTTAATGTCAGACAAGTTTGACCCGGACATTAAGAATCTCCAATAAAGGGTTAAAAAAAAGACACCACTCAGAGAAAAAATACTTTAATAGAAATAAATACACATACACATTTAGAGACTCCATGTTTATTACTCCCTCTCACCCCTCCACGATCCTGCTCTTCTGTCTTCTTTCTGCTTCAACCCATGCAGCTCTGCTACATAATACAGCACAGGGGAGGAATATGCTGCTCCTCCCCATTGCAGTCTAATCACTCAATGAGTGAGCAGAGGCTGCGGGTTGGTAAGCGGTGACGACACCGCTGCCACCGTTGCAATAGTAACCTGACAGGCGGGTTACTATAGCAGCGGTGATCTCCGATCACCTGATTCCCTGCGCCGCTATTCACCGGCTGTTGCATCCAGTCCCTGCATGTGGGCTGACTCTGTAAAGAGTGCCGACATGCAGGAATGGGGAGCCAAGCATGTGCCCGAGTATCTTGCCAGTACTCGCTGAGTATACTGAGTATGGAGATGCTCGTGCGAGCACCGCATACTGGCGACATGCACTGACAGGACATAGCATGACGTCATAGCCATGTGACTAGTCTGTAGCCAATGAGATAATACACACGTGACTGGTCACATGCTATGACATCACGGAAAGGTCCTATCTTCAGTGCTGGTTACCGGGAAGACACAGTGATGATCGGAAGGAGAAGCGTCGGGAGACAGAGTCTGCAGGACGCATCGCGGGACCTGTAAGTATAATGGCAATGTTTATTATTAACTGTATGTGTATATGTATAATGTGTTTGTATGTGTTTGTGTTTGCCTGCCATTGTTTTCAATGGGGTTCGAAGGTGTTCGTCAAACGTTCAACGAACACACCTGCCGTTCGACGAACCGAATTCGAATACTAGTGGGGTAGCTCATCTCTAGTCAGGAGTCAAATGGGAAAGTTGAAGTCAGAGGGGAGTAGACAGAGGTAAGTCAGTAGGTCAGTCTAGGGTCGAGTACCAAGATCAGTCACTAGGAGACAGAAGCTTGCAGCAACAGAGCCAGAGAATAATAACGTAATACAACTGACCAAGTTCTGGAGGAGCATGCTCAGTAAAGAAGCCTGAGCAATTACCTAGAAGGTGGAACAGCAGAGCAATCAGCACCTCCAAGAACCAACCCAGACTCCAGTATAGTGACCAAGCTGCTAGATTTGTAAGTGCCGCAGAGCATCTCCAGGTCTATGAGATGCTCTGCACAGAGAACCGTGACAACAAGATTGGATTTTGGAGCAGAGAAAGCTTATTCTGTGTAGATATGAATCATACTTTTTTAATCTGGCAGTCTGATTGATGACTGATTGATGACTCTGGGTTTAGTAAATGGAAGGAGAACATTTCTTGCCTGACTATACTGTGGCCACTGCAAAGTCTGGTGGAGGAGGGATAATGCTACAGGGTTTTTCTTCAGGGGTTGGTCTGCCCCCCCCTAGGCATTGTTTACTTTCACATGTTGGTAGGACATTGAGTTGGTAGGGAATTGTTTACTTTCACATGTTGGTAGGGCATTGAGTTGGTAGGGCATTGTTTACTTTAATATATCACTGGTTTAGTTTAATTTTACTTGAAGTCAGAAGACTTTATGGTTTATACTTAGGAAGATAACAAAACAAATTGGGTTTTGCATCTTCCTGCACTTGTTTTTTTTTCTTCACCAAAACCGCTGCAAAAGTTAATAGCAGCATTTTTTCGACGTTTTTGCACTTACTCATTGCTTTCTCTAGGTTAAAAACGTGCTGCAAAAAGGCAGCAAAAACACTGAAAGGATTGACATGCTGTAGTCTTCAAAAACGCAGCTGTTTTCCTATTCAGAGAGGGAAAAAAAAAGTGTCTGTATGAGGTTTCTGACATCTCATAGCTCTAGGTGGTATTGCAAAAGCAGCTTTTCATTTGGAATAAAAAATGCAACAACAAAACAGCAAAACCGCAAAATGTGAACATAGCCTTACACAGTTTTTAATTTTCATATTCATTTTCATGTTGATTTATGAAATAAAAATAAAAACGATAATTTCTCTTTAACCTTCTCCAATATGCAGCTCAGAGAGCAAATGTTTAGTTTTGCCGTATATTTGCAGAACGAATTTACATAAAAATGTACAGTACTGATCCTGAATGGCAGCCTGAATATTTGCCAGGTCATCACTATTCTGCCGGATGCCAGGGTCTATGGAAACAGTCATGAAGATTGTTGAATGCCACACCTCAAACAGCTTGTCTATTGTTTGTTAATGCAAACCATAGAGACCTCTGTGCAGTCAATGATCTAGGAAGGAATCCTGGGAGATTTCAGCTGTAAAAAAAACTATTATACAGTTTACAACTCAGGAGCAGTGCAAGATGTCTGGTGCTGGTTAGTTTATGATATGTTACAGCTGACACTGCTGCAACAGTGAGGACCAAAGATAACTGTGAACCTGATGGTTCACACCTCACATGCTATATCAGTAGTGGATGCTGCATCTGTGTCGCCCTGGGCAAGCCAGGGGACACAGGTCACACACCACCACACCCTACATCCCAGGTAGGGACATCTAAGCTAACCAAAAATCCTTGTTGCCTTCCTCCAGAGGCTGATGATTCACACCAGGGGGTGGGCCAGGCGGTTGGCTCCGCCCACCGAGGAGGACACAGCTCTGGAGGCGGGAGAAACCAGGCAGTCTAGTCAGGGAGGAGGAAGTGGAAGGAGTGGAGGAGTAGCCCAGACAGGGCTAAAGTAAACAGCTAAGTGAAAGTGAAGGAAGAAAAGTAGTAAAGGAGGAAAGTAAGTGAGGTGACAGGAAAGGAAGAAAGCCTGAAGGGTCCAGCTTTGTGTAGGACCAGGTCAGCAAGGTCAGCAACGGCGGTGACTGTCTGGAGGGGGACCGTTTGGAAGTTCCTGGAAGGACCCCGTAGGCTGTGTGCCCGGCGGTCTGGAGCAGTGTTCCGAAGGACAGTCAGCACCAGGGCAGGGGCCTCTCAGACCCTGGCAAGGCTTGGAGTCGCCATAATTTGCCGAATCCGTCAGTGAAGGGGACGTAGATCCCCCAACAACCAAGTCCCGATAGAAGGCAACAGCCCAGCCAGTGTAGAAGAGACACCGCCACCGCCAAGGCACCCGTTTCTTAGGGCCAGCGCCTGCGGGCAAAGAGTAGAGCTCCCCCGGTCCAGCTTGAAGCCGGGGAGCGGGTTACCGGTGGGGACCCATCGCAACCAACAAGTACACCAAGGTGCAAGGAAAAGGGACATCACCGTCACCTACTGGGAGAGCAAGTGCAGCCGTCCGTGGGACCGTCTATCCAGCCGTTTGGTTTACCGTAAAAACTGTGTCAACGTCTCAGGCTGAGTGAGTACCACAGTGCCGCAAGGCACAGCGCTGCCCCCGCGTCCCTGCGCCCACCAGGCCCTGCACCTCCCTCACCATCACCGGGCCCCGGGATCACCAACCCCTACCCACGGAGGGGCAACACAACACCTGGCTGCTCCGCATAACCATCCCCGGGAGCCCCGTATAGAGCAGCGGTGGTGAAATCACCACAACCGTGGGTGGCGTCACGGACAATAATCATTCCCACACCTAACAAACCCCTTTCACTCACGGGCGAGGAGCGCCGCTCGAGAACCCCCGGGATCCGGCCCACAGCTCGAGCCACCACTGAGCAGCAGCCGCCGGACCTGAGCAGAAGGGGTGAGCGTAGTGTGCTGACACCCTCCTCCCCGCCCGCGACAACTTGGCGTCACGAACAGGATCTTACCGCTCTGCCGTCTGGTAGAGGTGCGCCTTGTTACCGCCGGAGGTATCCGGCAGAAACATTTCAGAAGCCGCCATCTTTGGCGCGAAAAGTTCCCGCTCGAGCGTCTTCTCGAGTAGTAGAGGCGCGAAGGCCAAAACCCCGCCCCGAGAGAGGAGGGGCCGGAGAGAGCTAAGGGGGACGCGATGGTGGCTGGACGCATGTAGCTGCGGCTATAAAAAGCAGGGACGCCAGGACTCTGCAGCGATATTGGGTTCCTGGAAGACCTCGTTATCAAGATGCAAAACTTTGCTCACCACGAGGAAGTCCCTGCGCCCGGCACGGCGACGTGGTTGAGGGACCGGACCGTCCCGCTGAGTAACCATCTGCAGGCCCATATGCAACTCCTCCTGGAGGAGTGGGAGACCGACATGGCGGATGTGGTGGCTGCTATGTGGAGACCCGAGGCAGAAGAGGATTTGGAGGAGCGGGTAAGCGACCCACGCCCCTGTATTCCTGAAGGATCGGCCGTTGGAGCTGAGGGGCCCGGCCGGCTTCCGCTCACCCTGCCTCTCTCCCTGCTACCCGTAATAGCTGCTGCCGCCCCGCCATTAGGCCCGCTACCTGCCCAACCGGTAGCGATACCCTGCCCAGCCGCTCCGGCGGACCAGCCGGCTGCAGACGACCGGAACGTCCCTGAAGTATACCAGGGGGAACCGCTAGAACAGCGGCCCCTTAACAGCATGGTGTCAGAAGTCCCAGTAGAGACTGTGCCAGACCCTGAGCCCGAGACCGTGGCCTGGATGAAGGCCCGGGTGATGCAATTCCACCAGCGTCAGCAGGATCAGATCTTCCGGATGATGGAGCAGTGGACCAACGAGGTGGAGGAGCTGCTTACAACTGCCCCGAGGTACGGAGGGGGAATGGATGTAGCAGAGCCGACTGGTGACCCACGTCCCTATGTCCTACCAGGACCGGCCTCTGCGGCTGAGGGGCCCGGCCTAGTCTCGGCCTATGCATCGCCCTTGCCGTTACTTATGAGGCGCCTTAATATCAGCTCGCCTAATCTGCTGCTCCGTGCTACCGCAGAAGGGGCTGAAGTTCTGGATGTTGGAGGCCAGGAGGCTGCGACAGCTGGCGGCAACCCGCCTGACGCAGGAACAAGAGATGACGACTCCTGCCCCAGCCCCGGGTCCGCTGTAGCAGTTGAAGGAGCAAGTGAGCGTTCCCACTATGTAGGAGCCCCAGTGGTCGTCCATGCCCCGTGTACCGGTGGAAATGAGTACCGGGTGCCCCTGTCACCGCAGGCATGTCAGTGCATGTTGGATATGCTGGTGGAGGGGGATGGAGCTGCGTTAGCTGAAGGCCTGGAGTAGGGCAGCGGAGCACCGTTGCACCGTCCCCGTTGGGACCACCATTTTGTTGTGTTTGTTTAAAAGTTGAAAAGAATGATAAGAAAATGATACCGAAGTTTCACCTGATTTACCGTGACTTGCAACCGGCTGGAGCCGGCACCGTTGTCCCCGTGGGGACCGTTTAAAAGTTGTTTTGCATGGGGACTATCCATGGACAAGCCCGTGAACTTGCAGGGCAACCACAAACGTTAGTGGCTTGTAAATAAGTTGTTTGCCGTTACCGTTTCCGCAATGCCGCCTCCGGAGAGGCAGGTTGGAGGGAGGGCCCTGAGCAGAGCAGGCTGGGGCCCAGCCACCAAAGGAACCGGTGGCTACCCTCTGGAGGGAAGGACAAATCCCGCTCGGGTACCGTGTGCTGGACTGTGGGTCAAGGGGTGCTGCCTGGGCTTTAGGGGCAGCATCAGGGCCAGGTTGCTTGGGTGGGAGAGAGCGGAAACCGTAACCGTAAACCGTTATGCAACGATAAAAGAAATGTGCCTCCCGTCTTGGGAAGAGTTATTATTAAAAATGTAAATATGTTATATTACTATGTTATCTTTTTCAGAAAAATAAAACCGGTGTTGGACGGCAGCCCGCGGACGGTCTGCATTTTGCTAAGGGGGAATGTGTCGCCCTGGGCACGCCAGGGGACACAGGTCACACACCACCACACCCTACATCCCAGGTAGGAACATCTAAGCTAACCAAAAATCCTTGTTGCCTTCCTCCAGAGGCTGATGATTCACACCAGGGGGTGGGCCAGGCGGTTGGCTCCGCCCACCGAGGAGGACACAGCTCTGGAGGCGGGAGAAACCAGGCAGTCTAGTCAGGGAGGAGGAAGTGGAAGGAGTGGAGGAGTAGCCCAGACAGGGCTAAAGTAAACAGCTAAGTGAAAGTGAAGGAAGAAAAGTAGTAAAGGAGGAAAGCAAGTGAGGTGACAGGAAAGGAAGAAAGCCTGAAGGGTCCAGCTTTGTGTAGGACCAGGTCAGCAAAGTCAGCAACGGCGGTGACTGTCTGGAGGGGGACCGTTTGGAAGTTCCTGGAAGGACCCCGTAGGCTGTGTGCCCGGCGGTCTGGAGCAGTGTTCCGAAGGACGGTCAGCACCAGGGCAGGGGCCTCTCGGACCCCGGCAAGGCTTGGAGTCGCCATAATTTGCCGAATCCGTCAGTGAAGGGGACGTAGATCCCCCAACAACCAAGTCCCGATTGAAGGCAACAGCCCAGCCAGTGTAGAAGAGACACCGCCACCGCCAAGGCACCCGTTTCTTAGGGCCAGCGCCTGCGGGCAAAGAGTAGAGCTCCCCCGGTCCAGATTGAAGCCGGGGAGCGGGTTACCGGTGGGGACCCATCGCAACCAACAAGTACACCAGGGTGCAAGGAAAAGGGACATCACCGTCACCTACTGGGAGAGCAAGTGCAGCCGTCCGTGGGACCGTCTATCCAGCCGTTTGGTTTACCGTAAAAACTGTGTCAACGTCTCAGGCTGAGTGAGTACCACAGTGCCGCAAGGCACAGCGCTGCCCCCGCGTCCCTGCGCCCACCAGGCCCTGCACCTCCCTCACCATCACCGGGCCCCGGGATCACCAACCCCTACCCACGGAGGGGCAACACAACACCTGGCTGCTCCGCATCACCATCCCCGGGAGCCCCGTATAGAGCAGCGGTGGTGAAATCACCACAACCGTGGGTGGCGTCACGGACAATAATCATTCCCACACCTAACAAACCCCTTTCACTCACGGGCGAGGAGCGCCGCTCGAGAACCCCCGGGATCCGGCCCACAGCTCGAGCCACCACTGAGCAGCAGCCGCCGGACCCGAGCAGAAGGGGTGAGCGTAGTGTGCTGACACCCTCCTCCCCGCCCGCGACACATCTATTTGGTTAAGTGAAGGAGTTTGCTTTTTCACCCTAGGGACATGATCACAGGGTGTCTGTGGAACTTGCCTTAGCTCTGGGGTGACTTGCTATGGCTCCCAGGCTTGCAATTTCTCATTGTCTATTCAGTCCACCTATGAGGGTGAAGGTGGTGTCACACATATGGACAACGACAACGACGTCGCTGCTAAGTCACCATTTTCTGTGTGTGACATCCGGCAACGACCTGGCCCCTGTTGTGAAGTCGCCGGTCGTTGCTGAATGTCCTGCTTCATTTTTTGCTTGTCACTCTCCCGCTGTGAAGCACACATCGCTGTGTGTGACAGCGAGAGAGCGACGAACTGAAGCGAGCAGGGAGCAGGGAGCCAGCGTCTGGCAGCCTGCGGTAAGCTGTAACCACGGTAACCACGGTAAACATCGGGTAACCAAGAAGCCCTTTCCTTGGTTACCCGATATTTACCTTAGTTACTAGCGTCCGCCGCTCTCACGCTGCCAGTGCCGGCTCCCTGCTCCCTGCACACGTACCCGAAGTACTCATCGGGTAATTAACCCGATGTGTACTCTGGCTAGGAGTGCAGGGAGCCAGCACTAAGCGGTGTGCTTTCACGCTGCCAGTGCCGGCTCCCTGATCTCTGCACACGTAGCTGGAGTACACATCGGGTAATTAACCCGATGTGTAGTCTGGCTAGGAGTGCAGGGAACAGAGAACCGGCACTGGCAGCGTGAGAGCGGCGGACGCTAGTAACAGAGGTAAATATCGGGTAACCAAGAGAAGTGCTTTCCTTGGTTACCCGATATTTACCTTAGTTACGCTTCCACGCGTCGCTGCTGGCTGGGGGCTGGTCACTGGTCGCTGTTGAGATCTGCCTGTTTGACAGCTCACCAGCGACCATGTAACGACGCAGCAGCGATCCTGATAAGGTCAAATCGCTGGTCGTGATTGCTGCTGCGTCGCTATGTGTGACACCACCTTTACACTTGTAGACAATCATACAGGCAATAAAGGAGGACTGTGTTTTTTATACCAGCAATGTCATAGAAAAGTCCCTTAGTGGGACAAAAAAAGTGGGAAAAAAGGACGGTAAAATGTGTAATCAATATGATAAAAAAAAACTAAGAAAAAGAAAGAAAAAAACACAACAGCCCCTATAAAGTTATCAAAAGTACACAATATTGATACAACTTTAATAACCCCGACTAAAAATTGAATACAATCTTTATCTATCATGGTAAACAGTGTAAAAAATACCAACAAAAATTAGAATATCAGTTACCATATTTTTTGCTTTATAAGACTCACTTTTTTTCCCAAAATTGTGGGAGAAAATAGGGGTGCATCTTATAAAGCAAATCTAGCTAATAGGGGAGCGCTGCGGTGGTGGAGCAGAGTCACAAGAGTCACCGACTTCCTGCAGCGGTGGGACCAGTTGAGCAATGCTTTCATTGCTGTGGGCCTGTAGCTTGGGTGTCATGGTGGTGCGAGGAGGGTGCCATGAATCTTTCGGCAAAGGGCTACAGAGGCGGCCACCATGGATACCCCAAAAAACGTCTGCAGAGGCAGGCACCATGGATTCCCCGGCAAATGGCTGCGGATAGTACTTGAAACAGCACGCAGTAAAAAAGTAACATCTCATTTAATTTATACCTCAGTGTGACATCCATAAAGACAAAATACAACAAAAAAAAAAAAAAAACAACTGAAAAAAATAATTGCTGTCAGAAAGTGGTGATAAAAAATATCCCTATAAGGCCTTGTGCAGAAGTCAGTATTTTTTTCATAAGCAAAAAACCCAGACCATTGGTGATCAGTTTTTTTCATCCGATTTTTATCAGTTTTTGAGTTTTTAACATCAAATGCATTTTCACATACAAAAACAAATAGTTTTTGTTTAACTAACCCATTATAATGATAAGAATATCACATGGATTGCACACTGATGCCATCCGAGTGATGACCTTGATTTTCACGGCCCATAGACTCTTATGCATAATTGAAATCCATGATTCAATTCAAAAATGGACAAGTCTCCATGATTTTGTTTGTGGACACACAATTTTAGAATAAACAATTAATGATCACCAGTAGGTATCCAAACTTAAGATATCACATGTAAATCCAATTCATCAAAGCACCATGTGTTATTAAAACATAACCTTTAATATAAATAGTCTAAATATAGACAATAGACATAAAGTGATCCTTCACCTATTCACAATTCATAACGATTGAAACACAATAGTTCCAATATGTGCCAGCACCCATGGAAAACCATACAATTATCTATCAGTGATCTAAAGTCAGGAGCACATACGTATATAGGATAGAAAAGGGTCCTCCATTCACTAATGGCATTGATGTACCCATGAATAAACTGTGTCGATAATATATAATTATTGTGGACACACAATTTGCAAAAAAAACAGGACATGTAAGAGCACCAAAGACTTTAATGGGTACAAGTTCTCTCTATGAAAAACACAAATGGAAGACATACTGTCATGTCCTACGACTTGGGAATTGTTCATTGTTTACATTGCTGTGTAATGCTTTTTCTGTTACTAGGCAGAAGCTTTGACTTTCTTTGTATTTTGTCCCTTCCTCCTCCCTGTAGCTCTATGATGTCAGTAATCCACACCCTTCTTCTCCATGTAGTGTTGTTGCAGCCATCTTATATGTAACATGATGTATTCTCTATGGAGAAAACCACTCTTTTTACCTGCTGCATTTATCATCAATACAAGATTTTCAGTTAAAGCATCCCTCTTTTCCTGGAGTGTTCTTGCAATGAGATGGAGTTAAACTATCTGTGGAACTGATATGAACGTGTGTTAATACGAATAACCAAAGAAAACGGTCTGCTCAGGAGTCATCACGTCCTATGTATTCATGAGTCAGAATATGTACAATGTACATGGATGTCTGAATGAGGCCTGACTTTGAGGCCCCAAAAGTTGTATCTTTAGACGGTTAAACTTTGAAATTATTTCCCAGACACATTCACTTTATGTTTTTGTGAATAAGGTGGAAAACTGATCACTAGAATCAACAGAGATGGGAGAATTGATTAGCAAGACTCCGGTCAGGTCAAATATCCTTACCTGTTGGAAGTCCCGGCTCTTCATTCGGAGTGATTTCATCATTGTGGTGTCACATGACCCCGCATCCAATCAGCGCCGGCTTCCTTCTCCCCACTTACAGACCCAAGGAGTTAATCAACAGGAAGTGATTGCTGCGGCTCTGCTCACTTTCTGATGATTGTTCCATTGGTCCAAAGGCGGGGAGAGGAAGCCGTGAGCCTCACCACAATGATCCTGGACACTGCTGGAACCGCGTCAGAATGGGAGGTGAGCATAGGCTTTATTATTTTACCTAGAGGAAACATGTGGAATCAAAAGGGGTTGTCCTAGTAATGAACAACCCTTTTAAGTTGCTTGAGTTTTTTTATATGCATTTTTTTTTAAACAATAGATTTTTATTACGTTTCAAATTGTTCACAAACAAACATAAAAGACCCGCTCAAAACACTCACTGGGTCACTTACATTATACACTAAATCACTTGAACTTCGTAAAATAAAAGGAAAGGGAACGATCCTGTTTGTTGACTTATGTATCACAATGTAATGCATTACCTATCACAATGGCATCTATGGCCTGAGGGCCCGGTGGGTAAACACGATATAATTTTTCCAGAGACATGGCAATACTCTAGGTCGTTCCCAACATAGGTCCCACAACTTGAGGGGACTCGCTATCATAACCAGAGAGAAGAACTACATAAAGGAAACGGAAAGAGAGAGAACACGCAATCGCGTATAAGAAGAAATAGAGAAGAAAGAAGTTGATCAGTGCACTTTATTTCAAAATGTGTCGGTATAGGGGGGATGACAAGAACGCCTCCCAGGGAAACCAAGTCTTGGCGACTGTGTCCCTTTCCTGGCTAGGCCCAGACATCAGAGACTCCATACGGTGTGACAGGTTCACTTCTGCAAACCATTCCTCCAAAGACGGGGGATCCATGGATCTCCAGTGTCTGGGGATTACTATTTTTGCGGCCTGCAATAAATGTCTGAGTAATGATTTTTTATATCTCGATTTGGACATGGGGAACATATAAAGTAAGAGTGCTTCCGGTGAATGTGGGACCGAGATCCCTGTAACCTCCAACGCCGCCCTAAGGACTCCGTTCCAGAACGCATGTAGGGTCGGACAGGAGCACCAAATATGTGAGATCGAACCCAACTCCGTTCCACAGCGCCAACAAGTATCCGGCACCTCTGGAAACCAGTTATGTAACATAGTCAGAACCCTGTACCACCTCGATATTATTTTATAACTTGTTTCTTGTGATTTGGAGGCTATGACTGATTTATGAGAGAGGGAGAAACATTTATCCCATTGGGTTTTTGTGAACGTTTTGTTAAGTTCTAACTCCCACGCCTTACAGAATGGCGGCAGGGAGAGTAGCTGTTGTTCCGAAAGCAACTTGTAAATAACCGAGGTTGCATGTGGTATAGTTGATTTAGCGAGGCAGAGCGATTCAAAGGTAGACAGAGGGCGTATCAGTGTATCTTTATCAGGAATTGATGCGTAAAAGTGCTGGAGTTGAGTGTATTCGAATACATGGCGTGGGGTGGGAGCCGATTCTCCCAAGATCGAGTCAAGCGGCAACAGAATTCCACTGGGGGCCACCTGGTGTAAGCATAGAGGACGGGCTTTAGGGAACCCCAGAAAAGACGAGGCGGTGCACCCCGGTGTAAATTTAGGGTTTCCTGTAATGGGAAGTAATGGGCCGTCACCGTCCAACAGCCCTTTTTTTTCAGGGAAGGGATGTTCAAGGATTTCAATGTGTTGGCTGTCGTGTAGGATATGTCTATATTTTTGGGTAGTAGGGAGACGCGTAGCCACGGTAGGGCCCCCAATGGGATTGGACACGTATCCGCTGCCACACGTACCCACAATTTTGTCGAATAGCTATGTATCCAGTATAGTACACGAGCATGTGCTGCTGCGAAATAATATTGACGACAATCCGGCAAACCTGTCCCACCAGCTTCCTTAGGCCGGGTCAATGTCTCCCACTTTAACCTCGGGTGTTTGGACGCCCAGACGAAATTTTTAAATTGTTGCCTGAGCCCATCCCAGAACGAGGCTGGGATATATGTAGGGATTGTATGTATCAGATACAACAACCTAGGGAGGATTGTCATCTTTAGTATGTTAATACGTCCAAACCAGGAAAAACTCGTCCGCTCCCAGGCGGTCCAGGAAGTCTCCAATCTGGAAAGGAATGGCTGGAAGTTCAGAAGGAATAGTCTAGACAGCTCCGAGGGGAGACGAATACCCAAATAAGTTATGACGTTGCCCGCCGGCCATTTAAATGGGAAATGTGTCTTTAATTCTTGTACCATTTCTCTAGGGAGAGAGACATTGAGGGCCTCGGATTTGTCCATGTTGATTTTAAAATTGGACCATCTGCCGAATCTGTCCAGCAGTTCCAATAGGTTAGGCAGGGAAGTTGCCGGATTGGTTATATAAATTAGTACGTCGTCAGCAAACGCAGAGCATTTATACTCTTTACCTGCTAATTTAATTCCCCGAATCTCCGGGATGCTGCCGATGGCAGCCAAAAAATGTTCCATGATTAATATGTAGAGGAGGGGAGATAGTGGGCAGCCCTGGCGGGTTCCATTGTGGATGGTAAAGGGATTGGATATTGAGCCGTTTATTTTTAGCCTAGCTGCTGGGGACTTGTAAAGTGCAAGTATTTTTTCACGGAAGGAGGGGCCTAGACCAATGTGGGTAAGGGTTTGTGCTAGTGACGACCAGGCAATTCTATCGAACGCCTTTTCGGCATCCAGGGATAGGACAATCAGTGGTATTTTGTGAGTTTTTGCGTGGTGTATGATATCAATCGTTTTTAGGGTATTATCCCGTGCTTCCCTGCCTGGGACAAAACCCACTTGGTCCGGGTGAACCAAAGAGGGAAGCAGTGGACCCAGCCTATTCGCTATTAATTTTGCGTAAATTTTTAAATCAGTATTCAGAAGTGAAATTGGACGGTAGCTCTTGCATATATGAGGATCTTTACCTGGTTTGAGGATCACGGTGATATATGCCTCTGTGGACTGAGCAGGAAATGGGCAGGATTCAGAGATAGAGTTAAATGCTACCAACATCAAGGGGGATAGAAGATCTGCTAATAGTTTATAAAATGTTCCTGTGTAACCATCTGGGCCCGGGCTTTTATTACTCAGTAAATTTTTTATTACCTCCAATAATTCTGTAGAAGTAAAGGGGTTGTCTAGTTCTGTTACCACTTCTGGTTTCGGGGTAGTGAAAGGGGATGCAACGGGGTGAGGGGCGCTTTCTGGGTTAGGGAGGTAGTATAAGTTTGAGTAATATGAGCGGAAGGTTTCTGAAATCTCCGCCGTTGTGTGGACCATGGAATCATTAGATCATTTGATACAGGGGATAAAGTTTTGGGTACATTGTGAGCGTAAGGCCCTAGCAAGCATCCGTCCTGGTTTATTACCGAATTCGTAAAAGCGGCTTCGTCCAATTTGGAGGGATCGTTTGTAGGAGTCATCTAGCAACTTTTTTACTTCTTGTCTTGCTTTAAGCAGACTTCTCAACGTTGCTGTCGAAAGCGCACTTTTGTGGGTTAATTCTAGGTTGGCTACGTTTTGCAGGGCTGAGCTCAGAGTTTGGGCCTTAGCTTTTTTTATACGCGAGCTGTGTTTTATTAATACCCCCCTTAGTACGCATTTTAGTGCTTCCCATTGAAAAATTGGGGCCGTTGTGTCAGAGGCGTGGTCTGAGAGGAAGTGTCATATTGAATCCTGCACGTCTAACAGACACACAGGGTCCTCTAGTAGGCTCTCGTTCAAACGCCAAGGGCGCACCGTTTTATAGAGGGAAGGGATCTTCATAGCACAGTAGACTGGTGCATGGTCAGACCATAATATGTTACCTATGGTTGTAGAGACTACCCAAGGGAGAGCCGAATGTTGGATCAAGATATAGTCTATCCTACTGTAGGAGTCGTGTGGTGTAGAATAGAAAGTGTAATCCCTATCCACAGGATGCTGCAGTCTCCAACCGTCACATAATTGTAACCTAAGGAGAGCTTTCTTGACATGTTTAATGGCTTTGTAGGATAGATGTGATTTCTTCTTTGAGTTGTCTAGGACAGGGTCCAGTGTAAGGTTAAGATCAGCCCATAGGATGACCGTCCCCTGAATCAGTGGGGAGGTGGTGTCCACTAGGTTTGAGATGAAGCTGGGTTGGTCTTGGTTCGGGGCATATACATTTAGTAGGGTTATTGCCTGGCCTTCGATTTTTAAAGAAAGAATGATGTATATAGCCTCTCTATCTAGCGTGCAGCTAATTAGTTGGTGGGGGAGGGATTTGTGGATAGCGATTGCAACTCCTTTAGATTTATTGCTGGGATTAGTGGCAAAATGCCAACTGGTGTAATGTTTATGTTTGATGTTAGGTGTATGATTTTCCTTGAAGTGTGTTTCTTGTAAGCATATAATCTGTACCTTCTGTCGGTAAAAGTGTTGTAAGATTTGTGTCCGTTTTTCCGGCGTGTTCAATCCTTTGGCGTTGAAGGAGGCAATTTTCAATTCCATCACTCCGACTGTGCGGTGTGGCATTCCCGATGGTTACAGAGCTTAGTGCAATGCCAAGAGAGGAAGAAAAGCAGCAAAGTTAGGGTCTAGAGAGAAGGCAAGAGAAAAGACTACAAGAGACAACAAAAGACAGAGGTATAGCCTCTGTACGGGAGAAACCAGCTAGAGAAGTACTAACGTATTACAGGAGCTTGTACGACCCTGAAAGGCAGGACAGAGGCTCCTTCCCTATGTGGGGCGGAGACCGGTCTAGCAGCTAACAAGGTGGCACAGGGGCCTGCAAGACACCACATTAAGGTTAACATTCAACTTGATATAACTGATTATTTTCACCGGCTGAGTAATTAAGCAAAATACAGTTGGGCGCTTAAGAAGAGATATATCTATAAGCATATGTACTACTACCATTAAGCTGGACAGGGAGGGGGGAGGGAAGGGGGGGGAGGGAAGGGGGGGGAGGGGGGGAGACCTCAACACAACCATGTCATGTATAACATTCTTGTTGCTACTGGGTCCTTGAAGGAGTTCTGGGGTAGCTCCCGGCAAAGAGACCCCCTCCTCCGTTATTACTAAATACAGCAGGGTTGGTAACACTCTCTCCAGTCCCCACGTACTCATGTGATGTCCCTGACCCATACAGAGGTGGGGAAAGGAGGTCTTATGCTGATCTAAGATAACGTTGGGGGCTCATCTCAAGGTCCAGTCATCAGATCGCGATAGAACGGTCTGCGGTCGGACCCTTATTTTTTGTTTCCTCCCTTTGGTCTGTCTCTGGGGGGGGGGGGGGTCCTGATGGAGGGCGGACCGAGGGTCTTGTGGGCCTTCCAACTTGAGACATTCCGTTCTCCGTGAGCATCACCCATTCAGGGAGAGTAATTTTGGATAGGTTCAGACTCGTCAGGAATCCACGCAAGTCTCCAGGCGCTCTAATCGTGAATATCTGAGGACCTTTCTTCACTGATAGAGAGAAGGGGAACCCCCATCTGAAGGGAATCCCTTTATCTTGTAGAAGCGTGAGCAGGGGTTTAAGGGCTGCTCTTTGGGCTGGTGTGTATCTGGATAGATCTGGCATGATACGGATAGTCTTGCCCTGGTATGAGAGTGTTTGTTTCTGGCGAGCAGCCTGTAGAATAAGTTCTTTAAGGTGGAAAAAATGAATCCGGCAAATTATATCCCTTGGATGTGGATTATTGGGGTCTAGGGGTCGTAGGGCTCTATGGGCCCTGTCTAGTTCAATAAAAGTGTCCGGCGGACGTCGTAGTAACCCATTAAAAATGGAGGTCAGTGTGGATGGGATGTCCGCAGTGGATATGGATTCTGGGAGGCCTCGGATTCGTAAATTATTCCTCCTATTTCTATTTTCTAAATCATCCAAGGTAGCTTGAAGATTTTGTAGTTGGGAGGAGTGACGTTTAACGGTATCTGTCAATTCTTGTATGATTTTCGTCGTGGAGTCACGAGACTGAGTTAGGGAGTCCACTTGTGATGACAGGTTTGTTATCTCCGAGCGGACTTTGGCAAACTCTTGCTTACATTCCGCAACAATCTTGGAGGTCAAATTAGCTATATCCTGCTTGGTAGGCATGGATTCTAGTAATGTACGCAGGTCTGCCAGGGTAGTGGGTCTGCTCTCCTCTGGGGGTGTATGTTTCTTCAGCTCCCTATTCTCCTGCGGGCGTTGTTCGAGTCTACTGGGGGACGGGACCCCATCTGATCCTCCGGCGGGGACCATATCATAAACAGGAGAGTGTATTGTTGTCTGTGTCCCTTCTCGGGGGGGGGAGCACAGATCTTGGTTTCTGATCTCTCGCTGTCTTTGGGGGATGTCGAGGGCCAGGACGATCCATCGACCACTGAGTAGGTGTTTCAGTGGAGTGCAAGAGATGGGGGTCAGTCCACATCTTGTGTATATTGTGATCTTGCGGGGTCATTTCTGGGGTCCCAGGATCTGCTCTGGCCTGTTGCTGGTTTTGTGTAGGGGCCTGTGAGCGCGGGGTGTTGGGGGATAGCGACCCCCCTTCTGCTCCCCTCCCCCTCTGTGGGTCCCCATCCTGAGTAAATGGCAAGGGGGGAGATCCTGTGAGCATGGTGACTGCAGTACTACCAGGCGTCCTCTCATCTACCCCTGCCGGTCCTGTTATGAGTGCTGGGAGGAAACATGATGCTTCCTCATCTACTGCAGCCTGGTCCTGGATAGCGCCGCCATTCTCCCCCTCTCCACACCTCACCTCCTCAGACGCTGCCGTGCTGTTTCTGTCCTCCTCCCCTCCCTGCTTGCCTGTGACATCCGACGAAGGCAGGAGAAATCTTCCCTGCGCGCCGCCGGTCTGTGTATTCTTTGGAGGCGCGGGTGCTTCCATGTTGCCGCCCGCGTCTCCACGTGGGGAGCCGCCATCTTGGCCGGCGACGTCTCCTCCATCAAACCGTCGCGCTTCCAGCCTCCGTGGGATTTCTTCACCCAGCCGGGTCGGCGATGGTCTAGATGCCGGGGGCTGCAGGGGAGCCTGGCAATCCGTCCCAGGTGCTGTGTGCTCACCCTGCAGCATGTCATGTGGCGGGTCCCTGGCCTGATCCGGCGGCGGGAAACCTCCGGTCCCATGGTGGAGAGTATTGGCCCGTGTGAGCAGGTGAGCTATGTTCCCCTTAGTGGTCTGGGGTTGTGAGGATGCTCGGGCCCTGGATTTTCTCGTTGATTTGCCCATTTTTTTTTATAGAAAGCCGGTGAAATAGTGGTGGTGCTGCAGGGGCTCCCAGAGATGTGACCTCACACCACCATAGCTAGCCACGCCCCCCTTTTTATATGCATTTTTAACTCATTTTTGGAGTTGCAGTTTTCGTCTCTTCTTCGTATATCATGTTTTAACCCTAGAATGCACAAGCAATTCAATCTACCATAGAAAACAAATGACCTAGCAGGCCTGCGAGGCCCCAGGTATGCGTTCTAGGGTTAAATAAAACTGCTTTCGTGTTTGATACATACTTGTATTTAGATTTGACAACACTTTATTAGTATAGGTGTGGACTGATTACATACAAGTGCATCTCAATAAATTAGAATATCCTCAAAAGGATAAATTATTTCAGTAATTGAATACAAAAAGGGAAACACATATTATATAGAGTCTTTACACACTGAGGGATGTATTTCAAGTGTTTATTTCTGTTAATGTTGATAGTTATGGCTTACAGCTAATGAAAACCCAAAAGTCATTCTCTCAGAAAATTGGAATAATTACCACAAAACACTTGCAAAGTCTTCCTAAAGGCCCTGTCACACACAGAGAGAAATCTGAGGCAGATCTGTGGTTGCAGTGAAATTGTGGACAATCAGTGCCAGGTTTGTGGCTGTGTACAAATGGAACAATATGTCCATGATTTCACTGCCACCACAGATCTGCCAAAGATTTAACTCTGTGTGTGACGGGGCCTTAAGTGTTTAAAATGGTCCCTTAGTCTGGTTCAGTAGGCTACACAATCATGGGGAAGGCTGCTGACTTAACAGATGTCCAGAAGGAAGTCATTGACACACTCCACAAGGAGGCTAAGCCACAAAAGGTCATTGCTAAAGAAGCTGTCTGTTCACAGGGTGCTGTATCCAAGCATATTAATGGAAAGTTAAGTGGAAGGAAAAAGTGTGGTAGAAAAAGGTGCATTTCAAACACGCACCGCCATTCAGTTTATGCAGCGGAACAAAAAAGTACAGTGTAAATAACATTTCTATAAATCCCATTCACTCTGCCAAACTGTAAGAAACAGAGATAATATGCTTCATCATATACTCATCATGGAATTAAACTTAATTAATACTTTTTTCCAAAAGTGTGCACCTCCCTGTATCCGATAAAAAACCTGCAGCGGCTATTTAAGAAGCTGATCCAATCGGCACTGTGTAAACTGTAATGTAAAATATACGTCTCCTTGTACTCTCCCCAGTGTGGCACTTTACAATATGTTAAATTTTAATGAGATTGCTTCCAGTAACAGAACTCCAGTTGCTTACCAAGAGGGGAAACACTACGGTAAACATAAATGTCATATTCTATAATCAGTCACAACATTCCACACCGTAAAAAGCTTTTAGAGGAGCAGTAAAAAGGAGAATTATACTGAGTCGAAAGACGAAGAGTAGATGTTATATTCTTATAATAACTTGCTCTAGGCAGAAAATCATTGCTGGGTATCCAGCTGCACGGCCGATGCAAATATCAATGAAACTGGTAGAAGAAAGGCACCAATTACGAGAGTATAAATGGAAAAAAACAGAATACACTGACAAATCTTCAAGCAGAAACGTCAAGTAATAGCCAAGGGCTGGAAACGGATCGAAAATGTAAAAGTGATAAAACACAATTGCTAATTAGAGGCTTGGGACATCGGTGTATCTAATTCTAGATGTTCCTTGGTCTTGATGTACAGCTTGTCCTATACTATGCCTTGCATCAAGCTGTCACCATGCTTTCCTTAGAGCGTTCACTAGGTATATGGAGCTCGGTCATGGCTTGGAGAGGATCGATGGACTGCAGCTGTTGTACGTCAGGCCGCTTCATAAATCAAACAGGATACTGACACAGTTTTATAACGTAGTGACTAGCATGTTCTCAGAAGCTGCTTGGCTGCCATTTCACATTTTAACACACCCTTAAATGTTCCCAGCAAGGAACAAAAATCTGCACCTCCCGTCCCTATAGTGTTACATTGTAAAGTCAACAGCGACATACGTAAGAGAAGCATAGTACAGCAAGATTTCCAGACTGGCTTTTCCAAGAAAGAAAATTTGCACCAGATTTTAGTATGTGGTGCGGTCAGTGCAACATACAGTATATCCCAAAAGTGAGTACACCCCTCACATTTTTGTGAATATTTCTTTTAAATCTTTTCATGGAACAACACTGAAGATATTACATTTTACTACATTGTAAAGTAGTCAATGTACAAATGAAGGAGTGCAGGAACGGCATCTTCCAAGGAGCGATGAGTGAAATCAAAAATCTTTATTCAAAGCATTTTAAAAATACTACAAAAACTGCAGCATGTTAACACCTGATGCGTTTCTGATGCACAAAAAGACGCCCTTAGTCATAGGAATGCGCCAGAAACGCTTCAGGTGTTAACATGCTGCAGTTTGTGTATGCTTTGTATAAAGATTTTTAATTTTACTTATCCTCCTTGGAAGATACCATTCCATCACTCCTTCATTTCTACCTTTCAGGTCGACGCCTTACCAGAGGATCTGGCACCCATTTCCTATTTCATGGACTGAAACTGCTACATACAGTGTGGCGAGCTTCCACTTTTTTCTTTTAGTCCGTGTACAGCTTGTATTAGGCTCAGGGCACAGGGCGAAAAAAAATTGGACGAAAAAACAATCGCAGCATGATGCGAGTGTCAGCAAGAGACATGTCACTCGATCCCAAACAAGTCTATGGGTGCCAGTTTAACATCAGACTGCACTCGGATGTTATATACTGATATACGCATCAGATGACAATGGAGGAGATGGTGAGAGTAATCCTCCCCCTCCTCCACAGCTTCCACCCTCTCCTCCGCAGCTGTGATCCGATCACAAAATTGGATCACTGTTGCATGAAACTTGGCTCTCACTCACAGCACAGCGGGAGCCGAGGGACATTAGCATATCGCATCCAGTGCTCTCACATTGGATGCCATATGCTCGTGTGGCCTTACCCTAACAGTGTATATTTGATGTGGCCTCTAAGTAGCAACACACAGCTATTAATGTCAAAACTGCTGGTGACAAAAGTGAGTACAACTCTAAATAAAAATGGGCAAATTGTGCCCAGTTAGAAATTTTCTCTCCCCAATGTTGTGATGCTCATTGGTGTTACAAGGTATCAGGAGTGAATGGGGAGCAGTGTGGTAAATTTGGTGCTATCGCTCACACACTCTCTCATACTAGTCACTGGAAGCTCAACATGGCACCTCATGGCAAAGAATTCTCTGAGGATCTAAAAAAAAAAAAAATGTTGCCCTACATAAAGATGGCCTAGGCTGTAAGGAGATTGCGAACAACTAAAATTGATCTGAAGCACTGAGGCCAAGACCATACAGCGGTATAACAAGACAGGTTCCACTCAGAGCAGGCCTCACCATGGTTGACCAAGTAAGTAGAGTGCATGTGCTCAGCGTTATATCCAGAAGTTTTATTTTCAGAATAGGCATATGAGTGTTGCCAGCATTGCTGCAGACAGTGCAGAGGTTACAGGGATGGGAGGTCAGCATGTCACTGTGTGTTTACATCATCTAGAGTCAGGATGCATTGTGCGGCAGTGTACACAATAATCTGATGCTACCGGAAATAGAGTCCTGTTTGTGTTTATGTGTCTAGCGCTCAAAACGAACCCTAAAATGTAAATGATAAGTCTGGTCTAGGATCTGAATTTTTTTTCTATGTTTTTGTAATTAATTTTTTTAGGGGGTCTATTAGGTTCACTCTGACTTCTGTGACTTTTGAAGGCAAGAATAATGCAATAGAGCCACAATGGAAAAGAACAAATCTTGAACATGAAATGAGCCTTATAATGTTAATTTCCACAAGAAAAAAGCTGCGTAAAACCTGCAGAGAATATGAGCAAGAAATAAGGGAAAAATGGGAAACCGTCCAAAGTCATTAAGGTAATGAAGTTTATTTTACTTTCATTGATACATATTTTTCCCATTGAAGAATAATCTCACATAAACACTATAATTATCTTTTATAGTTATCTTTCTGAATTAATTTTAACCAAAACAGTAATCTGTTACATGGACGGTTATTTCCTGATTGTTCTATGGCTTATATCCAGCACAAATATTAAAGCTTACTCCCTAAAATATATAGAAAGATCAGTGATTACTGGTAAATGGTGGGAAATGCTTCTGATTAGTGGAAGTTATTTTTGACATACTGAAAAGTTAAACCACAGGCTAACATCTAAATATGGATTTCCTGATACATAGACATATGAGTGACATGCACCCCTAGTTACACTAAGTGTCAAATGTCTTTGGCTCTGTTCACATGTCTATTCGGACATTCTATCTGTGCTGTTGTCGGAACAGACAAACAGAATAAGGGATCCATTGCATAAGTTATTATTATTTACTATTATAGCACCATTCATTCCATGGCCCTTTACATGTGAAAAAAGCGGGGCATACACATACAAGCACAATAATCATAAACAATACAAGGCAAAGACTGGTACAGGAGGAGAGAGGTCCCTGCTCGTGAGGGCTCACAATCTACAAGGGATGGCTAAGGATACAGTAGGTGAGAGTACAGCTGGTCGGGCAGCGGTATAGTGGACTGCGGGTTACTGCAGGTTGAAGGTATGCCTGAATAGGTGGGTCTTCAGGTTCCTTTTGAAAGTTTCCACGGTTGGCGAGAGTCTAATATCTTGTGGTAGGGAATTCCAGAGTATGGGGGAGGCATGGAAAAAATCTTGTATGCGATTTTGGGAAATGGAGATAGAAATGGAGAGCGGAGGTTGTGTGCAGGTAGCGGCAGGCTAGGTGACAGATGTATGGAGGAGACAGGTTGTGGATAGTTTTGTATGTCATGATTAGTGTTTTGAAACAGAGTCTTTGGGCAATGGGAAGCCAGTGAAGGGGTTGGCAGAGTGGTGAGGCTGGGGAGTAGCGGGGGGACAGGTCAATTGGTTGGGCAGCAGAGCTTAGAATAGATTGTAGGGGTGCGAGGGAGGCCAGAGGGAGGCCTAACGAAGGGAGGCCAGAGAGCAGGAGATTGCAGTAGTCAAGCCGAGAAATAATAAGGGCATGCACTAGTGTTTTTCCAGATTCTTGGGCAAGGAATATAAGGATCCGGGAAATATTTTGAGTTGGAATCAACAGGAGGTGGAAAGGGCTTGGATCTGTGGCTTAAGTTATGGAAACTTAAGTATAGAGACCGCCATCGATGGAGGTCCACATGGATTATGTTTTTAGAACCAAAGAAAGTTCTCCATGATGTAGGACTTTTGTTTTCCATTTTGAAGAAAGAACATCAAGCAAATCCCATCATAATGGCGTTCCTCTCCTTCTATTTGCACAACTGATGGAACGGATCACTTATTCCATGAGTCTGCTCCTAAAATGAAACAGACAAACAGAATGTAAAAAACCTGTAATACCAGATTTTAAATTAAGTTTGGCCCTCAGCAGTAATAATGGCCATAATATCGTCATTTTTACAACCCACTAAAGCTGAACCTCCCGTGTTTTTGGTAAACTGTGTCAAAAAAGAACCTCATTGTATTCTGAGTTAGTTACAGCAACAGTGCAGTGCAGCCCCCTTGGCTGTTTATAGAGTCCTGTCCCTTGTGGAAAAAAAAAACAAAAAAAAAAAACTTAACCGGCTGGGATTCTTTTCATGCATTCATGTCTTTGTACTTAATCTGACTGTTCATTGGCATCCAATTAGCACCTCATGGTGGCTATACCTGTTTATCTGTTCATAGCTTTTTGACTGTTTAACTATTTGACTCTGTCACCACAGAAGTTGCTGTTTCACCAGCATCTGTATTAAGCACTGCTTATTAGTGAGACTTGGATCCTATTTTATATATTTAATATATCTCTGTTATTTGAGAGTATACACTTTTATCATTGTGCTTATCCAGTGCTGGTTTTTACCATCTGTCTATGTGTAACAATTGTCAAAACGTTACACCATGCTCTCTATGTGCAGGATGCCTTGTTCATGTTTTTGACCCAGTCTGTTATTTATTCATTTTACTTGTGCCCTATATGTAATTGTCATCTAGTACATCTATATTTTATCTGCCGGCCTGTTTTTGCCGCTGATTCCTTTGTGCCAGTTGCCATTTATTAAACATATTTGCACTTTACTCCTTGTCCTCCAGTCCTTGTTTGCCCTCATATTATGTGTACTGATCACAGAAGATGGGTAACCCCTAAATTGAAATGTAGCACACAGAGCATCAAGTCTATCACCCACCCTCTGGTAACTTAAGAATTTTCATCTAACCCTAATCAGTTGACTCCAAGGAAGTGTTTAATTGTGAGAGGATGACTACTGTCACAGTGTAGAAAAATATTTCTGCTTGTCTGTTTCACAAAAATATTTTTATTTAATATACCTCCATCCTTGTAAACCAAGGTAGGAAGGAATTATAATTCAGTCATAGCGATAGCCTGAGTAAACTGCAGCTCTGGAAAGACATTATTCAGCTCATTCTGGAAGACAAAGAGAT
The DNA here is from genome assembly GCF_048569485.1 of Anomaloglossus baeobatrachus. Classification (NCBI taxonomy): domain Eukaryota; kingdom Metazoa; phylum Chordata; class Amphibia; order Anura; family Aromobatidae; genus Anomaloglossus; species Anomaloglossus baeobatrachus. The sequence goes on along the minus strand of NC_134353.1, from coordinate 863,779,103 downwards.
AATCAAAATTACCCTCCTACAGAAAGAAAATGTCATCAATATATCGCCACTAGCCCCCAAACATGGTGACAAAAAAAAAAAAGCTGTACACGTACTTGTCCTCAAATAACAAAATGTAGATGTTAGCATACATGGGGGCCACATTAGACCCCATTGCAGTTTGTTACTTGTTTTTAAATCTTTTTTTCTTTCTTTTTTTGTTTTTTTTTCTCATGGTGAAGCTGGACCTTGAGTGGGAAGACGTGGCCCTACACTGTGTGCAGACTTATTAGGCAAGTTGTATTTTAGCGGATTTTTTTTATTATTGATCAACAACAATGTTCTCAATCAACCCAAAAGACTCATAAATATCAAAGCTTAATATTTTTGGAAGTTGTAGTGAGGTTTTTTTTTAGATGTGGCTATCTTAACAGGATATCTGTTTGTGCAGGTAACTATTACTGTGCAGAATTATTAGGCAACTTAATAAAAAACAAATATATTCCCATCTCACTTGTTTATTTTCACAAGGTACACCAATATAACTGCACAAAATTTAGAAATAAACATTTCTGACATGCAAAATCAAAACCCCAAAAATTAGTGACCAATACAACCACCTTTCTTTATGATGATACACACCGTCTACCATCCATAGATTCTGTCAGTTGCTTGATCTGTTTACGATCAACATTGCGTGCAGCAGCCACCACAGCCTCCCAGACATTGTTCCGAGAGGTGTACTGTTTTCCCTCCCTGTAGATCTTACATTTTATGAGGGACCACAGGTTCTCTATGGGGTTTAGATCAGGTGAACAAGGGAGTCATGTAATTATTTTTTCATCTTTTAGACCTTTACTGGCCAGCCACGCTATGGAGTAGTTGGATGCATGTGATGGAGCATTGTCCTGCATAAAAGCCATGTTTTTCTTGAATGATACCGACTTCTTCCTGTACCACTGCTTGAAGAAGTTGTCTTCCAGAAACTGGTAGTAGGTCTGGGAGTTGAGCTTCACTCCATCCTCAACCCGAAAAGGTCCCACAAGTTCATCTTTGATGATACCAGCCCATACTAGTACCCCACCTCCACCTTGCTGGCATCTGAGTCGGAGTGGAGCTCTCTGCCCTTTACTGATCCAGCCTCTGACCCATCCATCTGGCCTATCAAGAGTCACTCTCATTTCATCAGTCCATGAGACCTTTGAAAAATCATTCTTAAGATATTTCTTGGCCCAGACTTGACGTTTTATCTTATGTTTCTTGTTCAAAGGTGGTAGTTTTTCAGCCTTCCTTACCTTGGCCATGTTCCTGAGTATGGCACACCTTGTTCTTTTTGATACTCCAGTAACGTTGCAGCTCTGAAATATGGCCAAACTGGTGGCAAATGGCTTCTTGGAAGCTTCTCGCTTGATTTTCCTCAATTCATGGGCAGTTATTTTGCACCTTTTTTGCCTAACACACTTCTTGCGACGCTGTTGGCTATTTGCCATGAAACGCTTGATTGTTCAGTGATCACGCTTCAAATGTTTATCAATTTCAAGACTGCTGCATCCCTCTGCAAGACATCTCACAATTTTGGACTTTTCAGAGCCCGTCAAATCTCTCTTCTGACCCATTTTTCCAAAGGAAAGGAAATAATAAGTATGCACCCCTTATATAGGGTGTTGATGTCATTACACCACACCCCTCCTCATTACAGAGAAGCACATCACCTGATTTACTTAATTGGTAGTTGGCTCTCAAGCCTATACAGCTTGGAGTAGGACAACATCTATAAAAATTATCATGTGATCAAAATACTCATTTGCCTAATAATTCTGCACACAGTGTAAACTGAAGTGGATTAGTATCACAGTATTTTACCTATAATATCTATTCTATTATTATTTGTCCATCTGTTATTCCCCCTTCTCCCTCTTGGTCCACCATCCTTTCCCCTTTTGTATTCAGAGGATCACTTCTATTCAATATAACCATAATATACTCTTGTACTCAACTTTTTAATACATTTATTACTTTTTTGTGATCACATGATCTCTAGAAGTGGTCATGTGACTAGAGTTTTCAAGAGAACATATAGCTTTGATCAGTTTTAGAGCCATGCGTAATTCTTTAGCTGCGGTTGTTCTCTGTTTACACCTGGCAAGCTTCCTACATTATTGGATTACACGCACACAATCCCGCTGCCCATGTCAGAGTAGTATGGTTTTGTCACTGTTGAGCTACACTCATATGACAACACCTCCGGTGACTCCAAGGATGCTCCTATCGTTGGCTGATGTTTATGCTAATGTACTGCCCATGTGGCAGGACACTTGCCCGTTTGGTGGTGCTTAACTTGGTTATGTTGATGCTTGATTTTTATTGAATGTTTGCAGGTATGAATTCTTCCATATTGATGTAATTTGTATGTATATACATGGGAATTATGGTATGTTATATTGAATATCGGGTTTGTGTATATGTATAGGACTTAAGCCCTTCTCTGTGTCTTTTTTACTAAATGTGACAGTTTTTGTATATACGGATATAATGACTGGTGAGCGGAGCTATCTAGTGATTGGTGCATGTCTGTGAACCACACTATTTAAGTACGCCATACTTCTCTATGTTTGCTGTTGATAAAGATCTCTTGATAGGTCGAAATGTTGTTACTTTGTCATGGCAGAATAAACTTCTGGATTATTTTTTCACCCTGTATTTGGACACTCTTTTCTTACTAACCTGTGGACGTAGCATCAATCTGTTATGACTTGAGATGAGCAGATCGATCCATGGGTTCACATGAATTTGAACACTTTGAGATTTAATTTGCAGTTCCCAATTTCACACACTGTTGAAGCATTCGAGAGTGGGTTAATGCAATTTTGTGTTGTCGCGTTGACTTCTCCATAATGCCATGCAACTAAATCATTTTAAAGGAGTTGTCCTACATAAACTCAAAAATCTTTGGTAAGCTAATCTGTGCCGTATTGTCATATAAAACACCCCTACATTGTTATTTTTTGTTTTCTAACTTTTGTTCCTCTTGAATTATGACTTTATTCTCTGCAGCTCTTTGTTTACATTCAGCTCCAACAAACTGACCACTTCCTGTACTAAACCTCCCAGACAGAGCTGGCCCCGCCCGGCCTCACTGTCCAGCCCCTCCCCCTGCCCGCCTTCTGCACACACATTCCCTGTCAGTATTCTGCCTTAGAACCTGACCTGTTATCACTCTAGCATTGGAAATAACAGCCCCACATCGGGCTCTGCACCCACCACATCGGGCTCTGCACTCCCCACACACACATCGGGCTAAACACCGCACACACACATAGGGCTCTGCACCCCCCACCACATCGGGCTCTGCACTCCCCACACACACATCGGGCTCTGCACAGCACACACATAGGGCTCTGCACCCACCACTACATTGAGCTCTGCACCTCACACACACATAGAGCTCTACACCCCACACACACATAGGGCTCTGCACACCACACACACACAAGGCTCTGCACCGCACACACACATAGGGCTCTGCACACCACACACACATATGGCTCTGCACCGCACACACACATAGGGCTTTGCACTGCACACCATATCGGGCTCTGCACGCCCCACACACATCGGGCTCTGCACCCCACACACACACGGTGCTCTGTTCCGACCCCCCCACCATCGTTCTGCACCGACCACCCCTACCCCCATAGGGAACACATGTAGGGAATACATACTTACCCCTCCTCGGTCCCCGCTGCTCCTGCACGTTCATCCGCTGTCTGGTCTGGACATATCAGCACAGTAGTGACGTCACCGCTGTCCTGAACTGTCAGACACAGACAGTGGGACAGTGATGAGAAGCAGCGCTGTGCTCCCTCTCATCAGTGCTTTCAAATGTATCGGCATCACAGATGCTGATGCATTTGAATGTGCGATCCTGAGCAGGGGGCCCGGTGCTGGCGGTGACACCATGGCAGCCGCAGGCAGGCCCCTCCCCTCAGCTCACGGGTCCCACAGCAGTGCCGGGGGAGGTTGCGGGGAGAGTACGGGTGCGGGGGAATGTGTGGGAGGGTGCAGGGAAGGGGGGCGGGGACTCCAGGCACTGTATCCGCCCAGCAGGGCGGCAACATGCTGTTCCCAGATTTGCATGTCAACATGGTCCTGCCCATGTTGACATGAAATGACCGGAAGCAGCAAAATCGCAGCAGGAGCGGTCACATGACCACTCTGAGCCGGGGGAGAGGGGCTGACAGCAAGGCAGGTAAGTGGTCTCTATCTACTTACCTGCCCCAATGTAGCTCAATATGGTAACAATAAAAAAAAGTCAAAATAAGCCGGATAACCCCTTTAAGAATGGTTTTGCCTTGTACAGTGGTGGCCAGTACCAAGCTATCACAGATCAACGGATCCCAGCAGAACACATTTTATACGGCAGAATCCATTGCCATCTCCAAAGTCACTGGGTATGTCTCTCACTTACAGATACCCAAACAAAAAAATATTTTTTTCTTTATAAAATAATCAAATTTTTATTAAACAAAAGTTATTAAAATATAAGAGAAGTTGTAGGGCAAATGAGGATAAACACAAAATGTGCAGCAGGGCATGGAAATTTCATATTGATGAATTTTTGTATGTTTACGTGCAGGGTCTGACTAGCATGTCCGCTCTCCTGCGTCTCCACTTCAGACTGGCTACCTTCAGCTCCTTTTCCTGACTGCTGCTGCAACCTAGCTTCCAGCCTCTCTACCGAACCCCTTGATTGGATGTGGAGGCACGCCCCCTCCTGGGTCTGCCCAGGGGTCCCCTCAAAGATGTGTGAGACCTGGTCACTATGTGTCTGTGCGTACACACCCTATTCCAGCCTTTTGGATTACCTGTTTGCACTCACCCAGCATGGGTGCAGTACTCAGTGGTGCCTGACCAGGTCAGGGGCGCCACAATATCAGTGAAATAGAATCTTAAAAGATCTCTTCACCTACTGTTATGACTGGACAATCTCTTTAACAATTACCTACAATGTTCAATTCATTCTTTCCCAGGTCTGCCACCAACCTCAATACCTTTTCCTCCTTTTGGATTAATATGTAACCATTGCAACCAATCACTTTAGGGTGACTATTATTTATTCTTTTACTTTTTATTATCTATTTGTACATTTATTTATTTTAACTCTTAAGTGGCCAAACCAACCCATTAACTTTAATTTTTGAGTCGATGTACCTCCTTCTCTATATGACAATAGGATTTGTAAATCAGGCATCCCTTTGTAACAGATTTACTTAAAGGGATTTTCCCCACAAAGTTAATTGAATCAATAGATCTTGGAATAATAATAATTTCCACAATTGGATGTGTTTAAATTAAAATGTTCCTGTGCTGAGATGATCTTATATATGCGTCCCTGCTATGTACTGTGTAATGGCCGTGTCTGACCGTACAGAGACATGGACTGATCATGCCACAGCTCCTGGGCCAGGGAAGTGGTGAAAAGTATGAGGCATTACAGCACGGTAAATGCAGGGAAATGTTTTATCTTAGAAAAAGAATCATCAATGATACTGTGGCGCCCCTGCCACAGGATACTGCACCTCCATTAGGGTGTAGTACCTATCCCAGGTCCAAGGAGGGTCGACACCGGTTTCACTCACACATACATACAGTTACAGTGGGTTGCCCTCCCCAATAGGCACCGGGCCAGGGTCGTCACAGAAGGGGGTCACCACAGCAGTTGGCTTTACAGGACGCCACCGCACCGGAGGCATCCATGATCCACTGGAACCGGGAAGACTCAGGGTCAGGGAGAAGCAAGCACCAGGGGGAGTCAGGAGCACACAGTGGGAAAAACAGGTTGACCTAGTGAGAGTAATGAACCGGACATACAACACAACTACAAAAAGAGAGTTGAGCTACAGACGCTGAGTAGAGCGGACGTGCCGCGAGGCAGCTCTGTGGGCCATGGTGTTTTAACACGGTAGCTGGGAAGAAGCAGGCAGCTGCTTCCACAGGACCGGCACTATCGGGGTACAGAACCCTAGGGCAGGCATACTTCAGGGTTTCTACTAAGTCTGCAAGGGTCACGAGAACAGGCTAGAAAAGTCACTGGTCTGTCCCACCATTTCTGGAGCCAAATAGCATATAGGATACGGGGCTGAGGTCTTCAACTGGCCCCACAGCGGAACCGCACTATCAGCATACAGGACGGGACGCTTTACTGACATCAAGATCCCCAAGTGCTTCACGCCATGGGGATCCGATACATAGCGCATCAAAGGAGGAAGGCTGACACACACGGGACCTGACCTTCCACAGATTCGGGATCGGCTGGAGCCCATCGTGGCGGAGACCGGTACTCTGGGGCAGTGCCTGAACTACCAGTGAGTAAAAGACCTGGACCCGCAGCCCCTGTCTCTGCCTCTCCTTTACTGGCTCCGTCACCCAAAACTTCAGCGTCAATGGGGAATACCACCACTCCCATCCGTCCTCCACCAACCTCCCCGGGGTAGCCCCGCTCCACCTGTGGGGAGCGACACCATCCCGACTGCGACCTTCACCATCAGCCCCGGAGAGCAGCACCCGCAGTGGCAGCCCATCTCTGGCCGCGGACCACAGGTGGCGTCACGATCTAAAAATACTTTCCTAAACGTCACTACCACCCCCATCCCCCATCCTTCCTCCCGTCCACTGCCTTCCCTCCCTCCTGTATGCCTCGGGGTCATGAAACCGGGCAAGGTCAGCCTGTGATGATGCAGAGGATCTGCACCCACGGGTGAAAACCCCTCGACCCCAGGGTGTTACAATACCTTGCTGTAATGTCTTTATACTCTTTTGCATCTCCCCTGCCCAGGTGATGTGGTATGATCACACCATGTCCCTGTACAGTCAGACACGGCCATTACACAGTACATAGCAGGGACACATATATAAGATTATCTCATCACAGGAACATTTTTTAAAACACATTCAATTGTGGAACTTATTATTATTCCAAGATCTATGGATTAAGATGAACTTTAAAATTAACTTTGTTCATGGGAAAATCCCTTTAAGTGCAAACCAATTTATGATAAGTTCCATAAAAGCCAAGATTGACAGTATATGAAATATTGAAACCTACTAAGCAAGGACACTGAGTAGAGAACGTAACATGGGATAGGAGATAACGGTGGTGATAAAATATAAATGAGACTGTTACAGATGCAGAGGTATCAAAGGCAATGGAGGCTCATTAGATAGAAAATGTGGGGAGCACAGAGGTCTGACATCAGTCAATGTCTTTCGGAGTCGTGCGTCTGAGGTTTTATAGCGAGACGAGAAACCTGATGGGAGAGTTAATCATTGTTTAATGGATAAAATATTGTTATGAATTTAAATTCACAAATTTTATTTTTCTCTCGGAGTTTGATTATCAGGACTCGCATGTCCTAGGTACTGCTGTCTTGGGAACAGAAACATTTTTGCACAGATGCATCATAAAAATTTTATTGCTTATTTTATACTGTTGATTTCTATGTGGATTTCATGCCATCATTTTAGAAGCAGGTTTTCTCTGTCACCTCTTGCAAAGGTATTTAACCCATAAACCCCTTAGTGATGGAACCAATTTTAACCTTAAAGACCAGGCCAAATTTTAGTAATCTGACCAGTGTCACTTTATGAGGTTATAACTCTGGAATGCTTCAGCGGATCTCAGTGATTCTATTTTTTTGGGGGTTTTTTGTGAGATATTGCACATCATATTAGGCCCCCTTCATACGTCCGTGAAAAAAGTTTGTGTTTTGCACGGCCGTGTTGAAGGTGCGTATGGCCCATCTCTGTGCTATGATTTTGGCACACGTGTGCTGTCCCTGTGCTATCTGTGTGACATCCAGATGAGCTGGTATACTCACCTGTCCCCGCCGCTGCTGTCTCCAGTGTTGCTGCTGCTTCTGGGTCTGCGGTGCAGTGAATATTCATGAGCAGGGGCGGAACAATCGTGGTCGCAGTGGTCGCCACTGCCACCGAGCTGGGTGTTCAGGGGGCCCCAAGAACTCAGCATTTGTTTCAGTTGGATGTGCATCCAAGTGCACAGATCCAGCTGAAATATATTGCAGCACTGACCTAATCGCAGCACTGCAAATTGCGGTGTCACAGGAGGCAGCAGCGGCTCTAGAGCTAACACATGTCCCGACTACTTAAACAATTGCATATTCCCTGTTTTCCATGCCCATAATTCCGCCCTCCTTTTTCCACTGAAGTGGGTGGGCGGGATTATGGGCGTGGAGAGTAGTAATAAGCAGCACAGTGATCACCCAGGCGCAGGCTTGGTGCATCTGCTGGCCCTGGGCGATAGATCCCCCACTGGGCCACTTACAGTCTCTCCTCCAACATACAGCGCATATGCTGCATGTTCCATCCATCACAAGAGAGGAGAAATGCTGAGCATTGCCTCTTCTGCAGCACAGCCATCCCCTGAACTCACTGCTTCTAGGCCTCACAGGAGTAAGCCCCGCCCACCAGCGGTAAGACCCGCCCACCGGCTCGGAGCTGCTGTGGAGTCTCAGGCCTGTGCAGGGAGTGCTGCAGAAATATAAGAGACTTCTGAGGAGATTGTATCCCTCTCTCCTGCTCTGTAGTCGGCAGTACTAGGAGGAGGAGGCTCCAGAGGAACATAATCCAACCTGAAGTGAGTACTGGAGCTCCCTGAATGATGACTCTAGCCCCACTGCCCTCTTCTATCCTCCTATTTGCCTCTCATAGCTGCACTCTCCTGCCCCCCTCCACCACTACCCTCTTGTATCCTCCTATTTGCCCTCACAGCTGCACTGTCTTGCCTCCTCCCCCACAGCTGCACTCTCCGGCCGCTCCCCTACTGCCCTGTAACTGATGATATGCCTCACCGCTCTCCTATGATGGTGGCCGGGTCTCCTCATCTTCATGGTTTGCTGTCAGACATCAAACTTTCTTATTTCTTTGTATATACAGTGTGTAGAAAATGCTCACATATGCAGTATATAAAAATCTAGTGTATATGTCTACATTTGTGTGAATATGTACATGTGTGGCATTTTTAAAATTCAGAAACTAAAAAAGCAGAATTAATACTAAAAGGGCCAAAAAACTCTCTCAAAAATGCCAAAACTCGTGTACCATTAAAAAAACAACTACCAGTTTTAGATGCAACATGAATAAATCTATAATGTTATTTATAGCACAAATATAATGTACAGCAAAAAAAAAAGATGGATAGGGCTATATACCAGGATACTACATATAGGACTATATAACAGGATGGGGACAAAGATACAAGCATGTGATGGGAAAGCTGGGTGTTAAGGGAAAGAGGCTCTTTTCTTCAGCACCCATCTTCCCCATGCTCTGCTATACATTTTCCCTCAATACAAAATAAAGTCTGGCTCACTCATATAGTTGGTGCCTCCGAGAAAAAATCAATAGAGTCAAAAAATAACTCGGGCACACAGTAAAGATAAGAGTCCGAAACAAATGTTATTTGGATTTCAGTAAGCTTGTTTTATTGATGCAAAGGACCAAACAATTCTGACATATCGGCCTTCACATATAGGCCTTCCTCAGAGATGGTCTATGGTACAAATATACAGAAATAAGAAAAGCAAAGTTATTACATGTACAGACATCCATACATCATACAAGTAATACAGTATGAAATCATAATGCTGGCATCAACAAGCATATATAAACTGATATTGAGTTCAAAAATCAAAAAAATTGGAAAAAACAAACATTATATCACAAAAGTTCCATTGAATGCAATGGTATATATTCTCTAGAGAAGGTTCACACTACTCGAAACGAGGACCATCCTCACTCTAAGTAATATAGAAAAACTAGGACATACCTATATGATAATGGAAGAGATATGTGGTCGAGTCACTACTCAAAGCGATATCATCATGATATACACGAATGCCTAAAAGTAGACACATGTAAGTATACTAGAGCCGGCCATGAGTGAAGAATTTGGGTGAAAAAAATGTAAGTAAAATGGAAAACATGGAGGGAAGAAGAAACAGAAGAAAAGCAGAAGATCAGAGAAGAGATTATAGAGAAGTCGGACACAAAATGTATAGAAAAAAGTCAGGGGGAACAAAAAGAAGGCATGTAGTGGAAGAAAGAATGAGAAAGGAGGGAAGGGAGGCAGACCCAGAGGGAAGAAAAAACAAAGGATAAATAGAAATAATGAAAAATGAAAAATGAAAAAATGGAAATATGAAAAAATGAAAAAATATTTCCATTTTTTCATTTTTCATTATTTCTATTTATCCTTTGTCTTTTCTTCTTTTTTCTATACATTTTGTGTCCGACTTCTCTATAATCTCTTCTCTGATCTTCTGCTTTTCTTCTGTTTCTTCTTCCCTCCATATTTTCCATTTTACTTACATTTTTTTCACCCAAATTCTTCACTCATGGCCGGCTCTAGTATACTTACATGTGTCTACTTTTAGGCATTCGTGTATATCATGATGATATCGCTTTGAGTAGTGACTCGACCACATATCTCTTCCATTATCATATAGGTATGTCCTAGTTTTTCTATATTACTTAGAGTAAGGATGGTCCTCGTTTCGAGTAGTGTGAACCTTCTCTAGAGAATATATACCATTGCATTCAATGGAACTTTTGTGATATAATGGTTGTTTTTTCCAATTTTTTTGATTTTTGAACTCAATATCAGTTTATATATGCTTGTTGATGCCAGCATTATGATTTCATACTGTATTACTTGTATGATGTATGGATGTCTGTACATGTAATAACTTTGCTTTTCTTATTTCTGTATATTTGTACCATAGACCATCTCTGAGGAAGGCCTATATGTGAAGGCCGATACGTCAGAATTGTTTGGTCCTTTGCATCAATAAAACAAGCTTACTGAAATCCAAATAACATTTGTTTCGGACTCTTATCTTTACTGTGTGCCCGAGTTATTTTTTGACTCTATATATTTTCCCTCAGCACCCAGCTTTCCCATGCTCTGATATCCCTCAGAACCCAGATCTCATATATTCTGATATCCATCTTGTCCTTAGCGCCCAGCTGATGCTGAGTGCTGGGTTACCCACCCATGCTCTGCTATACATCTTTCTCTTAGCACTCAACTTTCCCATGTTTTTTTATAAATCTTTCCCTCACCATCTAGCTTTCCCATGCTCTGATATCAAGGGCAAGCTGGATGCTGAGGGAAAGTTGTATAGCAGAGCATTGAAAACCTGGGTGCTGAGGACAAGATGAATATCAGAACATGGAAAGATGAGTACTGAGGGAAAAAGGGATATCGGAGCATGGGAAAGCTGGGTGCTTAGAGAAACATCTAAGTGTCAGCGTAATTATCTTGTATCCCGAAAGGGGGCCCCAGTCCTAATTTTGAACCGGGGCCCATCGAACTCTAGTTACGCCACTGTTCATGAGCATAATGAGTGGTACCCAGAAGCAAGTGACAGCAGCGCTGAAGATAGCAGGGCTGGAGACAGGTGAGTATAGAAAGTAATTTTATTTTAAAAACACGTGTTTTCTCCAGTATGTGTCACACATGATATCACACGAATCACACCACTGTGTGGTCCGCATGACATCAATCAGTGCTGTCGATGAAAAACAGACTTTTCTTCGTGCAGAACACACGGACACGTGCTACATACAAGCACATGGTCCTTGTGGAAACACTGATATGTTCACAGACCCATTAATTTTAATGGGTCTGCGTATGTCCATGTCTCCGGTACGTATGAAAAAGGACGTCATACGAACCAGAATCACTGACGTGTGAAGGGGGCCTTAATGATAATTTTAGGATGATATTTTTTGCATTCATTGGTAAAAAAAAAATCGAAAATGTTTAAACAAAGTTAATAAATACCATTTCCCACATGTTCACTTTATTTCAGCACAATTTTTGAATCATAATTTTTTTTTGTTAGGAAGTTAGAAGGGTTAAAAGTTTATCAGCAACTTCTCTTTTTTTCAACAAAATTTTACAAAACCATTTTTGTTTGGGTCCAATTCACTTTTGAAGTGACTTTGAGTGATGTAGGTGACAGAAAATACCCAAAAGTGACACTATTCTAGAAACTGCACCCCTCAAAGTACTCAAAAGCACATTCAAGAAGTTAGTTAACCCTTCATGTGCTTCACAGGAATAATGAATACAAAGTGTAATAAAAAAATAAATTTACATTTTACCTTAAAATGTTGCTTTAGCCCTTATTTATTCACATTTACGAAGAATAGAACGACAAAATGGACTTCATCATTTGTCACACATTTTCTTCTTAGCTCGCTGACACCCTACATGTGGTCAGAAACCTCGGTTTGGACAAAGGGGAGTGCTCGGAGCAATATTTCAGTTTTGGATAACAATAGGTCGTCACATTGACAAACTTTTTTTCACAAAAATGTTGCTTTAACACCAAATTTCTCACATTTACAAGAAGTAACAGCAAAAAGTGGACCCAAAAATTTGTTACCCACTTTCTTCGGAAGGGAACAAGCAATATTTGCTGAAATAGATTGCAGGCACTATGTAAAGTACCTAAACAGCAGAAAATCCCCACAAGTGACCACATTTGGGAAACTAGACACTTCAAAGATTTTATCAAGGGGTATAGTGAACATTTTGATCCCACAGATATTTCACAGAATTTGATAACAATAGGTCATCATATTGAAAATGTTCTTTTTTTAACAAAAATGTTGCTTTAGAACCAAATTTCTCACTTTAATAAGAGGTAATACGAAAAAGTGGACCCCGCAATTTGTTGCCCACTTTCTTATGAATGCAGTTATACCGCACATGTAATCAAAAAGTTCTGTTTGGGCAAACGGCAGGCCTCAGAAAGAAAGGAGCAATATTTGAATTTTGGAACACAAATTTGGCTGAAATAGATTGCAGGCACGATGTTAAGAACATAAACAGCAGAAACCCCTCACAAGTGACCTCATTTTGTAAACTAGACCATTCAAGGATTTTATTCAGGGGTTTAAAGGGAACCTGCCACTAATTTTTTGCCCTATAAGCTGCGGCCACCACCAGTGGACTCTTATATACAGCATTCTAACATGCTGTATATAAGAGCCCAGACCGCTGTATAGAACATAAAAAAACTTTATACTACTCACCTAAACCGGTCGCTGCGGTGGATGTGGGTCAGATGGGCATCTTCGTCCTCTGGTGCTGGCGCCGCCTCTTTTGACCATCTTTGTCACCGCCTCTGTTGACCTTCTGAAGCCGCGGTGCATGATGCGTCCGACGTCATGCACAGTTGCCGGCATTCAGGTCCTGAGCAGGCGCACTTTGATCTGCCCTGAGCAGGGCAGATCAAAGTATTGTAGTGCGCATGCGTGGGACCGGTGAGTGTGTATGACGTACACGCATCATGCACACAGGCTTCAGAAGGAGGACAAAGATGGCCAAAAGAGGAGGCGCCGGCACCGGAGGACCAAGACGCCCATTTGAGCCACATCCACCGCAGCGACCGGTTTAGGTGAGTGTTATAAAGTGTTTTTTTATGTTCTAAACAGCGGTCTGGGCTCTTACATACAGCATGTTAGAATGCTGTATATAAGAGCCTACTGGTGGTGGCTGCAGCTTATAGGGCAACAAACTGGTGACAGGTTCCCTTTAATGAGTTTTTTTGAACCCACAGGTACTTCAAAGAATTTGATAACATTACGTCGTCATATTGAAAATTTTCATTTTTTTTCATAAAAATGTTGCTTTATCCACAAATTTCTCCTTTTTCAAGAGGTAAAACAAAAATAATGGCCCCCCACAATTTATTATACACTTTCTTATGAGAGTGTCAATACCTCATATGTAATCAAGGGGTTGATTTTGCAGTCCCCACCCTCATAAATGAGAAATGTGTATGTTACTTGCTTATGCTTTTACACATTTTATACAATTGATCAATTTGCCCAATTACAAGGGAGAGAGGAGAGAGGCAGACCCAAGTGTTGCCATACTTACCAAATAATTGGGAATTTGCTCAGTGTGATAGGGTCTTTATACTTTATTGCCTCCTCCCTGCCCAGGAGATGAGGTATGATCAGACCATGTCCCTGTACGGTCAGACACGGCCATTACACAGTACACAGCAGGGGCATGTATATAATATTACCTCAGCACAGGAACATTTTTTTTTTTTTTTAAACACATCCAATTGTGGAAATTATTATTATTCCAAGATCTATTGGTTAAACGAACTTTGTTGGTGGGAAAACCCCGTTAAAAGTTTGATCCACTTAAATGATATTGGTCACCTATCTTGACCTTTGAATAAGTCAATAATATCAGACTGTTTAGGACCCGCTATATCCTCATCAATCAGTTGTAACCAGCAGCAGCCAAGCAGCCATATGTAAAGAGTGTACATAGGGGAACAGCACAGTGCCACCACAATTTTTAGTAGCCTCCTGAAATACCGGGTTTAGGGTCAGTGCGCATGATCAAAAGTCACTTCTGGCACTTCCAGTCATGCATACTATGAAGCTGGGTGTACGCGTTCCAGCTTCAGAGAGGTCTACTGCACATAACCAAAAGTGCCGGGACTTCTGATCATGTACACTGACCCTAAACCCAGCATCTGAGGTGGTTACAACAGATAGCTATGTGCCTCGCCACCGATGACCCTGGCCAATGGGCATTGAATAGCATGTTAGCACACCCCTGTGGGCGTACTACCGTGCTAAGAGGACGGAATAGTCGGGGGAACGACGCCCTTGCGACTAGTCCGGTGCTCATTAGCATGTATTAAAGGATCTTTAGAAATACTTTTTCTAAAGATCTCTTTATTTATGCTATTATAGGCTGGGACAGTTAGGCAGGGATTAGCAATATGCACCAAGAACTGCTCGTGCTTCTGGGTGCATATTGCACCTGACAGTTTCCCTTGAAATGGGCGTGAGGTGAAGTCTCTGTACAGGTGTGAAATTTTGCCCGGGTATGTGGGTGACACAGAAGACGTCAACCACATCAACTATGCAGAGACCTTGTTGTTTCGCGCATATGCACTTATATATTAGGCTCTGTCCAAGCACTTTCTCTGCACAGGCATGAGAGTTAACCTGGTTATGTGGTTGATGCAGGAGGCATCATCCACCTCAATTATAACAAGAGGATGGCTATCAGCACTGAGAGGAGGGACAGATGCCGCAGCAAGCACGCCCATCGGACCAGATCAAAAGATTTTCATACAGCGCAGGAGATAATCAAAAGGTATTTGGGGTGTACAGGGGGACCTATGGAATTCAGCACAGGCGTTGCGAAGGTGGCAGTTTTGGTTTATACATGAAAAATCTAGTGTACTGACATACGGTACATAGCACTGTGCTGTATGGCCTATATTATAGAGCACTAGGCAAATCCGTGTACCCTCCTCCTCTGCCTCCATCTATTTTGAGGTCTGCTCACACATAGTGAAGTGAACTAGAAGAGTTAGGGTCCATCCCGATTGGGTACACATTGTCGCAATGAAATGGCTTTTACGCTTTTTTGATAAATAGTATCCTGTTATATGTACTATTACTATTTATTTACTTACTGCAGGGTATTTGTTCATTTCGTTTTTATCCTAGGTTCCATGACTGTATGTGTAGACGGGTTTAGTAAAGTTTCAGAAGTGTTTTTATTATACTTCTGTGCTTTTTTGCATTCCATCAACCCTAGACTGTGAAATTCCTGGAGGAACCTTGTGAACTATGAGACTGAGGAAATAAGTGTGAATGATGCACTCTCACTGCCAACTCTCTGCAAAGAATGTTCTCTGCATTTCCCACTCTACGGTATTTTATAGACTTTTTGTGCTATTAAAACTTTTCAAAAGCTTTCTTTTATTTAGTTTACTCTGCTCATAAATGAATACTTGTAAAGCACATTGCTTCACAAAATTAAATGAACAAGTTCGAAGCTAGTACTTAGTTTACTATAAAAGTAATATTGGCGTCAAATAAGTACCAACCGGAGAAACAACCCATGTGGTTCCAACAGGGGACAAAAAGCTGACTCTTGATGACCTCTTCTCTTATTTTAATGGGTGGTCAGAACCTGTGAAATGATCCCTTCCCCTCAGATGGGACATTGGGGTGGCTTCTCAATGGAGAAAAAAAGTTCTGTCTCAGTTGGCACGTGGAGTGATGGTGTCAACTAGCTGCCTATAGGGATCACAGTTGGTCCAGACCTTCAGTAAATTGTATTAAAGCACAAAAGGTGCCTTACATTTTAGTGGTTAGTTTGACCCTTATTCCACTGGCAGCGAACTCTCCAACCTTACTAATACTTATGTAAGTTCATTATGGCCAAGGGCATGTAACAGATACCGTATTTTATGTTTTATAAGACACACCGGATTATAAAATGCACAGCTAATTTAGAGGCAACAATAGGAAGAAATAGCTTTTAATGTTGAAATGAGGGTCTGTCTTACAATTCTATTGCGTCTTATAATATCTCACCGGGGGAGCGGCAGTCGTGGAGCAACTCAAGAGGATCAAAGGAGGCAGGGTCAGTGATGTTGCGAACTCAGAGGAGGGGGTGTTGTGGCTCAGGAGGGTCAGTGGACAGAGCATCGGTGATACTGTGGGCTCAGGGGTGTCGCAGCGGCCGGCGCCACTGGTCTGCCAGCGACCTACAAGCTCCATTGAATCACCTGCGGCTGACGAGATTGACTTAAACAAAATTGCCACAGAGGCGGTGCATTCACAGGTAAGACTCCACTGCCATTTTCATGAATTCTATTGTGTCAATCGTGGGCAATTCAAAGGAGCCCGCAGCCTGCAGTCAGATCTATGGCACCAGCTGCATTGTCCACTATCTATCCCGTGACCCTCCTGAGCTGCTCCACTGCAGTATCAGACCCTCCTCGAAGCCCTCAGTATCTCCGACTCTGCCTCCTGTGACCCCGCTTCACCACTGCTGCTATGGCAAGCCATATCCGGATTACAAGATGCACCCCCATTGGGGGGGGTGCATCTTATAATCCGGAAAATACACTTCTCCTAGGGAAACAAAAGGATCAGAGTTGAAATTAAACATCTCATGATTTTTATTTCCCTAACATGATCTCTTGGGTAGAGTCAGGATGGCCCAGAACTCATGAGAGGCTTGTAAAAAGCCACTGTAGTCAATGGTTCTGAGTCACAACAATCTGTGTATCAGGGCCTTAAAAAGACTATGTCATTAGAAATTGACCTATTGCCTAAATCAGGTTTTTTTCATGTTACATTTATTTTTTTTAAAAATATTAGGAATGTATTTTTTTCCTGAATATCATGATCCATTTTAAAAAAAGAAAAATAGTAATTTTGCAAATTTCACACTGGCTACTGGAGTTATTTTAGATTCATACTGTCACGGTCATCTCTCTTTGACACGCTCAGGCCCAGAGTCTCTTATTACCTTCGGAGACTCTATACATTATATGTCTCTTTTTTCCTTTTGGCATGCATGGAGTTAATGTTGCTTTTCTTGCTAGCAGCAAGCTTATTACCTCGGCTCAGGTGTATCTGCTTATAACCACTCCCAACCTGGATAAATACCCTTTGCTCACAACAGAGGGTGCCGATTATTCAGATCTCATGCTGAAGCTAGGTCAGGAACGTGAAGGTTGCGTTTTAGCTGCTATTTGTTGCATTCTATGTGAAAGTTAACTGGTCATTTGTAACTTTCTGCCCCTTTATTTACCTCCTGTGTACTGTTGGTATGATCCTTTGAGTGTTTGGTAGTGGTTTGCTTTAGTTCAATTGCACCCCTTTTTTGTGTGTCCATTGTGAGGTTGTGACTACTGTCCTGGTCTGTCCCTTGGGTTATGAGTGTGGAGGGAGTTACACCAGGGCCTGAACAGGAGACAGGGACATGCTGGTGGCCCAGACCTCACTATCATCAAGTGTACCTCTGGATTGATGGTTAGCTCAGGGTGCACTGAATCTGAGGGCCAGCTCATGATTCCCCATCCAGTCACTTCCTAGACCCTGGCATGACACATACTTCATGCTCATTCAGGAAGAATTTTCAACAGACTTCTTTTGATCAGAGGCATGATTGTAAGGAAAGGTAACACGTCTATACCCAGGAGGTAATATAGGATCCACCAATCGCAATAAGTGAAATCACAGCTGACCCTGTTCCTCCTCTCTTTGATGTAGGGGTGGCTTGGGGATGTAGTCGCCGGTGAGGGGGTGCTTCTGCTTCTTGGCAGTTCTCCTTCAGAGATCCATTTCCTGGCCACCTCCACAGTGCAAGGGAAAAGGGAAGGGTTGCAGTGTTCCTGGTTGGGTGTGTGGTCTTTGTGTGTGCAAGCCATACCTGTAGCTAAGCCATAGTGCAGACCAGTCTTTTTCCACTAGGGATTCAGAGACACCAATTCTAGTTTCTTTTTCAACAGTCTTTTACTAACAGTTATGTACAATATTTTTCGTCACATCATTACTGTGGGCACAACACTTGAACATTTTTGGTACAGTACATTTGACTTCAAGACACAATTTTACTGCAGGCTGCTCTATAGATCTGGGTACTACTGCCACTGTTTGCACATCTTCTTTCTCATTGACTAGCACCACAATTTCACACAATAAAGTCATAAATTCCTGCAAGCCTTTCAGTCTGGTCCTACCCACAGGGACCATTTCTGTATAACGGTGATCGTCATCTATTGGACACAGCTCAGCTACTAGTGATTCCATGTTGACCGTGGGAACCTCCAGCTGTTACCGGAAATAACCTGAGTGACCACTCTTCGCTGCAGCTCATTCTCATTGTGAAGCTCACAGAAGCACTCATGTTGTATGCCCTCACACTGTCACTTCAGATGAACCAGAGCTGGAATCATTGTGGGACATCATGGGGATTATGTCGGACTTGGATGTTTTGGGGGTTAATAGAGGTGTGAAAGAGAGACGGTTTTTTATATTTTATTTCAAATAAAGGATTTATTTGGCGTTTGTATTTATTTCTTTTTATTTGCAGAGAGTGGCAGATGTGAGCTGCTGTTAACCCCTTATTATTACAATTGTCACTGTAATTGGGATGACCTTGGTAAAAATCTTGGGTGGCTGCAGGCAGCTATTTTTAGGCTGGGGGGCCCAATAAGCATGGGTCTCCCTCCCCAGCCTGAAAATACTAGACCGCAGCTGTCAGCTTTATCATGGTTGAGTATCAAACTTGGGGGGGAACCGCACACCATTTTTATCTGTGCTGTCTGCTTTATCTGTGCTGGGTATCATAATCTGGGGGATCCTATGCCAATTTTTTTATTTATTTATTTTTATAACATAGGTAGAAATTCAGCGTCTGTGATTGGTTGCAGTCAGACATGCTGTCACACAAAGTGGGGGCGCATCTGACTGCAACCAATCAGAGATGCGGGGACTGCCGGTGGGTGGGGGAAGCAGTGCATATACATGAAGGATAATGAGCAGCCCCAGAAGTCATTTGAGTGGACCCGGAAGCAATGTACAGCCCCACGAGAGACTCGGTAAGTATAACGTGGCTGCTTTCCCCTTTTTTTCTTTATTTTTCCTTTATTGTTTTTTAATTACCCAAGTTGCAGGACCTGCATCATTATCTGGAGTTCCCTGAGAACTCTGGGCCCAGGGTCAGTGCTCGAGTACATTTGAACCTGCATTAATCCAGACTTTTACTGTCTGGGTCTGCCCATCACTAGTTATGAAATAAATGTTAAAACAAAGGTTATGCTTTAAGTAGCTGCAGTAACCTGTGTGAAAATTGCAAGATGTCTAATTTTTTTTTTAATGTTGAATGTAAAATGGAAAAAAGATGACAAATTACAAAAAAAATGTAACACAAAAGCTTGCCCGAAAGAATAGTTAATTGTTCGATGACGCATTAGCTTTCAAATTCAGCACCGCACAATCAGCTCTACCCTAACCTACTGTATCCTCACCCGTCCTGAGCCCTCGGGGGCAGGGACCTCTCTCCTCCTGTACCTGTCTGTGCCTTGTTTTGTTTATGATTATTGTACTTGTCCTTTTATGTATACCCCTTTCACATGTAAAGCGCCATGGAATTGATGCTGCTATAATAATAAATAATAATAATAATAGTTTGACATTGGCTGTCTTGCCATTTAAGAATATAACAGTGGTATCCAAAACTTTGTATTTGCCATAGTGATGCATTTCGGTCCACTTGTCAGTCATTTATTAGTACAATGATGATCATAATTTTATATATATATATATATATATATATATATATATATATATATATATATATATATCCCTATCAGTATGTCTTTAGGTGGAAACACACACTAACACGGAGATAGCATAAATAATAATAAAAGAAAACTAATGCATAGCTAGACAGACTGATATATTCAATATTCCAAAACTCTGCACTGTAAATAATAATAGGTAAAAAATTATTATGAAACTGGGTGCAAACAATCTTATAATGTGCAGAAGGGATAGGATTTTTATGGGCCAGCTATCATCAGAAATTGTTCTAATTTTTAAAATATATGTATTTGACTCTAATTTCCTGTTGTTTCTGGTAACAACACATATACTGTATATTAGCCACAATGGTCAGACCCAACTCTATTTTTTATACAGAAGTGTCTAATGAGAATAGGTAAAGGACATTTTGAAGGTAGAGAAAACAGGGTTTTGACCTATTGTCATTGTTGAATCTTGTGTTATCAGCTGTCTATAGATGTGATGCCTGTCATTGTAATCCTGCCTCTGATGATTAATGTTTTTCTGAAATTGTTCCAATATTAGACGCGGTTGTTCACAGATGTGTGAACCTCTGACCATATTTGCTTTTGAGAGACTCTGCCTCTCTAATATGCTCAATTTTTACACAGTTATGACACTTAGTTGATAATTGAGCTTTTAGCTGTTTTTTAATTAGTACCACTTATTTTTCCAGCCTTTTATAACCCTTTTCAACGTTTTGGAGATGTGTTGCTGCCATCACCTTCAAAATGAGTTAATTTTTTTTCATAGAAAATAGAAAAATGTCTAAAGTTCAACTTCTGATTTCTGTTCTATGTTCTGTTGTGGATAAAATATGGCTATAAGAGTGTCATGCGATGTTCGGTTCCAAACTCATTAAGTGCCAAGGCAGCGTCAGGCTTTGTTCACAATGCAGAGTCTGACAAGCAACCTGATGTCTTCTACCGTGTTTTTCCAAAAATAAGCCCTCCCCCAAAAATAAGCCCTAGCAGGGATTTTCAGCATTTTCGGAGCAAGGCTTAAATATAAGCCCTCCCCCGAAAATAAGCCCTAGTCATGGTTCAGTAATGAAGTGTCCGTGCAGCTAAAAAAGATACAGATACTGCAGGACACTTCATTATAGACAGCGGCACCCTGCAATCACACAAACCCGATGTTGAGCGGCAGGACCTGCAGTGATCACACACCCACACACATCAGCTCTCACACACACACAATCAGATCTCACACATACACAATCAGATCTCACACACAAACTTCGGATCGCACACACACATCGGATCGCATACACACTCACCTCATCCAACCACACCGATCTCTTCTCGCCGGCAGAATCCTGAGAGGCAGTGCGGTGGAGCGCAACGACCTGCAGAACAGGACCTGCGGCCGGACATGTGACTTGCTCTCATCATTCCCTGCTGCCGGAAGCGCTGGATGTGATGTGATGTGTGCATGTGTGTGCGATTGGCTATGTGTGTCTGCGATCTGCTGTATGTGTCTGCGATCTGCAGTGTGTGTCTGCGATCTGCTGTATGAGTCTACGATCGGCTGTGTGTGTCAGCGATCGGCTGTGTGTCTGCGATCGGCTTCGTGTGTCTGCGATCGGCTGTGTGTGTCTGCGATCTTCTGTATGTGTCTGCGATCAGCTATGTGTGTCTGCGATCTGCTATGTTTGTCTGCGATCTGCTGTATGTGTCTGCGATCTGCTGTATGTGTCTACGATCAGCTGTGTGTGTCTGCGATCTGCTGTATGTGTCTGCGATCTGCTGTATGTGTCTACGATCAGCTGTGTGTGTCTGCATTCGGTTGTGTGTGTCTGCGATCTTCTGTATGTGTCTGCGATCAGCTGTGTGTGTCTGCAATCTGCTATGTGTGTCTACGATCTGCTGTATGTGTCTGCGATCTGCTGTATGTGTCCACGATCGGCTGTGTGTGTCTGCGATCTGCTGTGTGTGTCTGCGATCGGCTTTGTGTGTCTGCGATCTGCTGAGTGTCTGCAATCTGCTGTATGTGTCTGCAATCTGCTGTATGTGTCTGCGATCGGCTGTGTGTGTCTGCGATCTGCTGTGTGTGTCTGCGATTGGCTTTGTGTGTCTGCGATCTGCTGAGTGTCTGCAATCTGCTGTATGTGTCTGCAATCTGCTGTATGTGTCTGCGATCGGCTGTGTGTGTCTGCGATCGGCTGTGTGTGTCTACGATCGGCTGTGGGTCTGCGATGTGCTGTATGTGTCTGCGATCGGCTGTGTGTGTCTGCGATCTGCTGTGTGTGTCTGCGATCTGCTGTGTGTCTGCGATCGGCTGTGTGTGTCTGCGATTGGCTGTGTGTGTCTGCGATCGGCTGTGTGTGTCTGCGATCGGCTGTATGTGTCTGCGATCGGCTGTGTGTGTCTGCGATCGGCTGTGGGTCTGCGATGTGCTGTATGTGTGTGCGGTTGGCTGTGTGTGTCTGCGATGTGCTATGTGTGTGATGTGCTGTGTGTGTGATTTGCTGTGTGTAAGATTTGCTGTGTGTGTGTGAACTGCTGTGTGTGTCTGCGATGTGCTGTGTGTGTCTGCGATGTGCTGTGTGTGTCTGTGATCTGTTGTATGTGTCTGCGATCGGCTGTGTGTGTCTGCGATCGGCTGTATGTGTCTACGATCGGCTGTGTGTGTCTGTGATCTGCTGTATGTGTCTGCGATCGGCTGTGTGTGTCTGCGATCTGCTGTATGTGTCTGCGATCTGCTGTATGTGTCTGCGATCTTCTGTATGTGTCTGCGATCGGCTGTGGGTCTGCGATGTGCTGTATGTGTCTGCGATCGGCTGTGGGTCTGCGATGTGCTGTATGTGTCTGCGATCTTCTGTATGTGTCGGCAATCAGCTGTGTGTATCTGCGATTTGCTATGTGTGT
Source organism: Anomaloglossus baeobatrachus (assembly GCF_048569485.1). Classification (NCBI taxonomy): domain Eukaryota; kingdom Metazoa; phylum Chordata; class Amphibia; order Anura; family Aromobatidae; genus Anomaloglossus; species Anomaloglossus baeobatrachus. Next base: position 863,756,034 of record NC_134353.1, on the reverse strand, counting down.
CTGCGATCTGCAGTGTGTGTCTGCGATCTGCTGTATGAGTCTACGATCGGCTGTGTGTGTCTGCGATCGGCTGTGTGTGTCTGCGATCGGCTGTGTGTCTGCGATCGGCTGTGTGTGTCTGCGATCTGCTATGTGTGTCTGCGATCTGCTGTATGTGTCTGCGATCTGCTGTATGTGTCTACGATCAGCTGTGTGTGTCTGCGATCTGCTGTATGTGTCTGCGATCTGCTGTGTGTGTCTGCGATCTGCTGTATGTGTCTGCGATCTGCTGTATGTGTTTATGATCGGCTGTGTGTGTCTGCGATATTCTGTATGTGTCTGCGATCAGCTGTGTGTGTCTGCGATCGGTTGTGTGTGTCTGCGATCTTCTGTATGTGTCTGCGATCAGCTGTGTGTGTCTGCGATCTGCTATGTGTGTCTACGATCTGCTGTATGTGTCTGCGATCTGCTGTATGTGTCTACGATCGGCTGTGTGTGTCTGCGATCTGCTGTGTGTGTCTGCGATCGGCTGTATGTGTCTGCGATCTGCTGAGTGTCTGCAATCTGCTGTATGTGTCTGCGATCTGCTGTATGTGTCTGCGATCGGCTGTGTGTGTCTGCGATCTGCTGTGTGTGTCTGTGATCTGCTGTGTCTGTGATCGGCTGTGTGTGTCTGCGATCGGCTGTGTGTGTCTGCGATCGGCTGTGGGTCTGCGATGTGCTGTATGTGTCTGCGATCGGCTGTGTGTGTCTGCGATCTGCTGTGTGTGTCTGCGATCTGCTGTGTGTCTGCGATCGGCTGTGTGTGTCTGCGATCGGCTGTGTGTGTCTGCGATCGGCTGTGGGTCTGCGATGTGCTGTATGTGTGTGCGGTTGGCTGTGTGTGTCTGCGATGTGCTATGTGTGTGATGTGCTGTGTGTGTGATTTGCTGTGTGTGTGATTTGCTGTGTGTGTGTGAACTGCTGTGTGTGTCTGCCATGTGCTGTGTGTGTCTGCGATCTGCTGTATGTGTCTGCGATCGGCTGTGTGTGTCTGCGATCAGCTGTATGTGTCTACGATCGGCTGTATGTGTCTACGATCTGCTGTATGTGTCTGCGACCGGCTGTGTGTGTCTGCGATCGGCTGTATGTGTCTGCGATCAGCTGTATGTGTCTACGATCGGCTGTGTGTGTCTGCGATCTGCTGTATGTGTCTGCGATCAGCTGTATGTGTCTACGATCGGCTGTGTGTGTCTGCGATCTGCTGTATGTGTCTGCGACCGGCTGTGTGTGTCTGCGATCGGCTGTGTGTGTCTGCGATCTGTTGTGTGTGTCTGCGATCTGTTGTATGTGTCTGCGATCTGCTGTATGTGTCTGCGATCGGCTGTGTGTGTCTGCGATCGGCTGTGTGTGTCTGCGATCGGCTTTGTGTGTCTGCGATCGGCTGTGTGTGTCTGCGATCTGCTGTATGTGTCTGCGATCTTCTGTATGTGTCTGCGATCGGCTGTGGGTCTGCGATGTGCTGTATGTGTCTGCGATCAGCTGTGTGTGTGATTTGCTGTGTGTGGGATCTACTGTGTGTGTCTGGGATCTGCTGTGTGTATGATTTTCTATGTGTGTCTGGGATCTGCTGTGTGTGTGATTTGCTGTGTGTGGGATCTGCTGTGTGTGGGATATGCTGTGTGTGTCTGGGATCTGCTGTCTGTGTGATTTGCTATGTGTGTTTGGGATCTGCTGTGTGTGTGATTTGCTGTGTGTGTCTTGGATCTGCTGTGTGTGTGATTTGCTGTGTGTCTGGGATCTGCTGTGTGTGGGATCTGCTGTGTGTAGGATCTGCTATGTGTGTCTGGGATCTGCTGTGTGTGTGATTTGCTATGTGTGTCTGGAATCTGCTGTGTGTGTGATTTGCTGTGTGTGTCTAGGATCTGCTGTGTGTGGGATCTGCTGTGTGTGTCTGCGATCGGCTGTGGGTCTGCGATGTGCTGTATGTGTCTGCGATCGGCTGTGGGTCTGCGATGTGCTGTATGTGTCTGCGATCGGCTGTGTGTCTACGATGTGCTGTGTGTGTGATGTGCTGTGTGTGTGATCTGCTGTGTGTCTGTGTGTGATCTGCTGTGTGTGTCTGCAATCGGGCTGTGTGTGTCAGCGTGTCAGCCAGCAGCAGGGGAGAACGGCATGCAGCACCGAACGGAGATCACAGGGAGGACCTGGGAACCACGCAGACGTCCGGGTCTGGTGAGTATGAGACTCCTGGAAAGGGGGAGTGTCTGCTTTTTTGGAGGTAAACTTACCCCCAACCATGTTTCTCCAAGAATAAGACTGACTCGCCCACCCCAGGGCTATGGGACACCCGGTGCCGGGCCGGACTAGCCAGGGGTCGTCAGTGGTGGCGGGGCCCGACTCTGTGACCCTGGCGGGAGTCAATTAATATGGCTTCAGTGGGGGTGATTATTAAAGTTTATATTCGTGACGCCACCTGTGGTTTGCGGCTATTAAGCCGCCGCTGCTGTATGGGGCCTCCGGGGGTGATGGAATGGCAGCTTGGATGGTCCTGCTCCCCACAGGTGGAGCGGTGCCCCGGGGCAACAGTTGGTGCTTGTAAGTGTCGATGTAGTTGCAGTGTAGTGCAGGGCCGACAGGGCGGTGAAAGGACCGGACACAAACAGTCTCTTTACCTTCTCCTCTTTTACTGGATAAACGATTAGTCCTGGTAGACCGTTAAAGGTGGTAGAGGGCTCCGGCCGGCCTGGAGGTAGCTGGGGTCATCTCTTTGGCCAGCTGAGTATGAGGCCTACTCCCTGTTCTTCCTTTGCTTTCATAGGACCCTGCACTCTGAGTTAGCAATGACCCTCTTGCTGCTGGGACCGGTGGTACATCCCTCTCCGTGTGTTGTAGGCTGCGCAGGCCCTCTCTGATGCTTCTCTGCTGGAGTCCACACCGGCCCTTGGTGATGCAGCTGTACCTTCAGGTTGCTTATGGGCCAGGGGCTTGCAGCTCTCCTGCCGTTCGGATTCGGCTACCAGGGAAGGGTTTTACACCCTGGCAACCACAGACTCCGATATCTAATTCTCTTCTCTGCCTCTCTGCCAATCCTGCTTTACTGGGCCAAGCTATTCCAGCTCCAGGCCCCAGTCCACAGGACAGCACTACTCTGCGTCTTCACTCTCCAAACTCCCCTAATAGACTGAACACTAACTCCTCCCTCAGGTCAGGCTTGAGGAATGCTCCCTGGAACTTCCAGGTTCAGAGCTCCCTCTGCTGGCCTGAGGGAGAAACTGCATTGGATGTTGGTACTAACTGGCCAACGATTTCCCCAATTACCTCCAGGCTCAGCATTAACCCTTTTGAGGGGCAATGCTGTTGTGGCAACCAGATCCTGGGGCGCCACGCTCCCCCTTAGTTAAAACCAGTACTCCCGGACTGAGGAAACAAAAACAAGAATATTTGAACATTTCATCCCATGGTGGGAGGCACATTTTCTTAAACGTTACAACTTAAATAACAACTATAATGAGTCTAGTGTGGCTCCCTGCCGGGTGTCCATTACACTGCTCCATGGGGGACCCGCCACGATAAAACCCACAACGTAGGCTCTGGGCGTGCGTCAGAGCATCGATGACCCCTTTGTATGCACGCCAGATGGGTTTTTCTTCTGGGGTATTAAGCACACTGGTGCTAACTATGTACAATTAAAGTGTTGGCCACCCATAGTCCAGTAGCCCAATTGTCCATTTACTTAATCACTTAAAATAAAAAGCATTTTATACGAGACATTTTAAATAACTATATACACTCTGTTAGGTATTCTATTTTCTATGTTCTATACCTTGGAGGGGGCTGTCCCCGAGTGCTGCATTGGGACCTGCGTAGCTCTGGTGTTTGTCCCTGACTACTTGGAGTGTCTGCTACCTCAGTGCTACTGGTAGGCCTAACCCTGATAGGTATGCGTGATGGTTGCCTATGGAGTCTTAGATTCGCCAAGGGTACGACAGGTTCACCACTGGCAGGGGGTTGATTCTCCTGTTCCACTGCTGGCGTGACATCTATTGTTGGGACCGACTTGTCTTCAGGTGGATCCGGGACCTCTTCTGCTGCTGGTTCGACCATTTGCGGGAATGTCAATACTGGTACCACTATAGCATTATTTATTTGGGTCCATGTTTTGGGGAATTTTCCAAGTATTGTTTGGATCATCTCTTCCTCTTTTTCTTGAATTTGGGGACTTTCTTGTACTTCTACTTCCTTTTGGATTTTGCACCGTTCAGGGCACTCTTTCAGGCGGTCTCTAGAAACTGCTTGATAGGTCTTGCCTTCATCTTTGCTTATGAGACACACTTTACTATTGTCAAAATTGGAGGGAATAATGGTGTAGGGTTCATTCTCCCACTGATCATCTAATTTATGCGTTCTCTGCTTTTTCTTGAGGACCTGTTCTCCAGGTGTTAAGGGAGTTGCTGGGGCTATTTGATTGTAGTTCTTTTCTTGTCTCATTCTGGCTTGGGACAGGTTCTTGTCCACGTATTCCTGAACTTTGCGGTACTGTTGTTGTCGCTCTGTATCCCAATCTTCTATCTCTTCAACCGCTTCAGGTGACACAGTTCCCATTTCAAAGTCTACAGGTAACTTGCCAGGTCTTGCTCGCATCAGGTAAGCAGGGCTGCAGTTGGTCGAGTTTACTGGATATTATTGTACAAGTCCACTAGATCTGGTAACTTCTCTGGCCATTGGTTTCTTTCTTCCAGAGGTAGAGTCTTGAGCAAATCAATAACCACATGGTTAATTTTCTCACACAATCCATTGCTTTGGGGGTGGTACGGTGTTGTTCTTATTTTCTTACAGCCGTACATGTTACAGAACTCTTGGAACACTTCTGCCTCGAATGCAGGGCCTTGATCAGTCAGTACCCTTTCAGGATAACCGTGAGGTCGACAAAAGTATGCTTGAAATGCTCGAGCTGCTGTTCTGGCTGTCTGATCTTTCACAGGCACTACTACCAGGAAACGAAAGTAATGGTCCACAATGGTGAGGGCATAAACATAGCCTGACCGGCTTGGTGTTAACTTCACGTGGTCCAGGGCCACCAACTCTAGGGGCTGCTTTGTGACAATTGGCTGTAGGGGATACCTCTGGTTAGTATCATCCTTCCGCCTCAGGTTACACGGACCACAGTCTCGGCACCACTTCTCGACTGCCTTTCTCATGTGCACCCAGTAGAACCGATCGCGGAGTAGGATCTCCAACTTCTTCCACCCGAAGTGTCCTGCTCTCTCATGGTAAGCTGCTAGGACCATTGGAGCATCCCTCTGTGGGACCACTATCTGCCAGACGAGTTCATTTGTTCGCCAGTTGACATATCTCTTGCATAGCTTGCCTTTGTAGAGAAACAGTCGTCCCCTCTCCTTCCACAGCTGTTGGGCTTCTTGTGGAGCATCGGGACCAAGATTGGTTTCGGCTTGTGCCAGCTTTTCTTTAATTAATCGGACGGCCGGGTCACTGTCCTGGGTTTCTTCCCATTTATGGTGGAGTAATGGGTTGATAGAAACCTCTTGCTGACTCGAGCACTTTCTTCTTACAGCATGCTCACACTGGGAGACACCTTGTCAATGGAAAGCTGGTAACTCTATCTCTTCCAGTTCATCCAGGTCTTCTCCAGACTCGAGTAAGTGAGGCATTCTGGACAGCGCATCCGCATTGTTATTCTTCTTGCCAGCCCGGTACTTGATAGTAAAGTCAAAGTTGGACAGTCGAGCCATCCATCGCTGTTCTAGTACACCTAGCTTAGTTGTTGCCAGGTGAGTCAACGGATTGTTGTCCATGAAGATGGTAAACTTGGCCGACGCCAGATAGTGCTTGAAGCGGTCAGTCACTGCCCAGACGATTGCGAGGAACTCCAGCTTGAAGGAACTGTAGTTTTCTGGATTCCTTTCTGTGGGACGAAGCTTCCTACTGGCATAAGCTATCACCTTCTCTCTGCCTCCCTGCACCTGGGACAGAACTGCTCCCAATCCCACATTGCTGGTGTCTGTGTACAGTACAAATGGCTGGCTTTAGTCAGGGTAGGCCAGAATTTCTTCTCCAGTGAGAGCCCTTTTCAGCCGGACAAAGGATGCTTCTATTTGGCTGTTCCATTCAAATGGAGGGCTTTGCTTCTTAGCCTTCTTTGGCTGGCCCACCAGGAGATCTTGAAGAGGCGCTGCTATCTTTGTGAAACCATCAATGAACCTTCGGTAATAGCCCACCAGCCCAAGGAACTGCCGCACCTCCTTTACCATGGTGGGTCTTGGCCAGTCCTTGATTACTGTGACTTTCTCTGGATCAGGTGCCACATCTTCTGCGCTGACCACATGACCCAGGTTTTGTACCTTTGGCTTCAAGAGGTGACATTTGTACGGTTTTATCTTCAGGCCATACTCTGACAAGGACTCAAACACTTCTGCTAAGTGCCTCAGGTGGTCTTCATAGGTCTTGGAGTAGACTATGACGTCATCCAGGTACAATAGCACAGTTTCAAAGTTGTAATGGCCCAAGCAGCACTCCATCAATCTCTGAAATGTTCCTGGGGCGTTGCAGAGCCCGAACGGCATACAATTGAACTCGCAGAGACCCATTGGTGTCGTGAATGCAGTCTTCTCCTTGTCTGCCTCTGCCACGGGAACTTGCCAATACCCACTGGTGAGATCCAAGGTGGAGAAATAGTTAGCTGATTTTAAGGCTGCTAATGACTCTATTCTGGGTAGTGGATAAGCATCTTTATGTGTAATGCGGTTAATTTGTCTGTAATCTACACACATTCTCATTGTGCCATCTTTTTTCTTTACGAGCACTAGTGGAGCTGCCCAGGGGCTACAACTATCTCTGATAACCCCAGCCTCCTTCATTTCCCGTAACATTTCTTTGGCACGCTGATACTGTGCTGGGGGTACAGGGCGGTATTTCTCTTTAATGGGATGATGGTCACCAGTGGGGATTTGATGTTTAACCCCTTTTACCTGCCCAAAATTTAGGGGGTGTTTGCTGAAGACCCGCTCGTATTCCTGTACCACCCGGTAAACCCCATGCTTTTGGTGTGAGGGGGTGGATTCGGTGCCCACATGTAATTTTTGGCACCAGTCCTCCAGCTGTCCCTTTGGAGCCATTGTCTTCCGCCTGGACGGACGGGATCAAGGGTTCCACTGCTTTGATGGTATTGTTACTGACAGTGTACAGTTTTGCTACAGTGGCGTACCGGGGCAATTTGGCTTCCTCCTCCCCACAATTCAGGACGCGGACGGGCACTCTTCCCTTGCGGACGTCTGCTACCCCTCTGGCTATCAGTACTCCAGGCCTACTGTCTGAATACACAGGTTCCACCAGGGCCTGGTAATCTTGACCCTTGAGGTCTATTGCTGCCCGGCACCATATCAACATCTCACTTTTTGGGGGTATTGCAATGGGGAAGGGGTCACTTACCCTCACACTGCCAATTTCTCCTCCGGCCAGCTCTACCTGCTGCCTCCTCATCAGGGCTCTGATCTCCCTCTGTAGGGCACACTGCTGCCCGGAGCTGGCAGTTTCAGCCGCCTGCTGCAACAAAATTATCACTTTGGCAAGACAATTTTCCATTACATTTGTACCAATGGGTAGCAGTGGGTTAGATTCCTTGCGATCAATATCTACAATTATCATCCCTTGACATGGCAATTCTACCCACCCCACTTTAATGGTTACTTCCTTATACCCAATTTGAGGCAAGGGCTGACCATTACTGGCCACAATTGTTAAATAATCATCTGGGCCATGGTCAATGTCTGAATCAGCCCAATATCTTTTGTACAGTTTATAAGGGATGGATGTTACCTGGGACCCCGTATCCAGGAGAGCAGTCAAAGGCATCCCATCCAGCACAATGGGAAGGACCGGTCGTCCTCCCACATATTTGCTGTGACAGGGAGTTGAGCCGGGCTTCCTTACACCTGGGGGTTGGCTCCTGGCCCCAGGTTCGGCCTGTTTAAAGGACAGTGACTTGCTAAGTGGCCCGCCTGGCTGCAGCGGCGGCAGATCGGTTGTCCAGCAGAATCATACCGGCCTGTGTCTTTTCCTCGGGTCGGCGGGATCCTCCTCTGTCGCATCCATGGGACGTCATCTGGACTGGAGGCCAACTCGATTCTCGCCGGCGGTGGGGTCACTTGTAGAGACTGCACGGTCTTTGCAAGGGCAGCCACAGTCTTGGTCAGTTCCTGGACCTGTTGTCTGAGCTCGGCAGCGGGATCTTTATCCAGGGACTGCACCTCGGCCCCTGCAGTGGCTCGGGTTGCAGGCACTACCTCCGGGTACGTGATAGCAAGTGACGGGAGGGGTGCTGGGTCATTTGGTGTAGATTCCCTTAGTACCCGAATGGCCTGGTCCTTAAACTTTGCAAAGTCCAGAGCAGGGTTCTGCAGGACCATGATACGCAGCTGTGTCCCTGTGGGTGTCTGACAGGAGCCCTTCTATGAACTGCTCAGTTAGGAGTTTGTCTTCCTCACGTACGCTCTCTGGGTCCACCTGTTTAATTGCTCTCAGGGCCTCTTGCAGGTTTAAGGCAAAGTCCCGTATGCTGTCTGTGGCCCGTTGTTTGCACCCAAAGAATCTCATTTTTATTTCTGCTGCGGTGTGGGTGTCAAAAGTACTCTTTAACTTAGCCAGTATCTGGATTGCTGTCCCTTTATCAGTGTCAGGCCAGGACTTTACTTCATGCTGGGCTGCGCCGGCTAGCTGCCCCATTAATATGCCCACCTTCTGACTCTCAGTCAGAGGATACACCCTAAACAAGCTGTGCAGCCTTTCTCTGAAGTCGCTCAGGGTATGTGACTCCCCGGAGTACTGCGGTAGCCAGTCCGCTCCCGGAAGGTATGGCATGGTAAGCGGCATTACAGGCGCTGCAGCGGGAGTTGGGGCGACAGCGACTGGGATCACATTGGCCGGTGCTGCTGCGTCTTGAGCTATCACAGCCACCTGCTCTCCCTCTGAATCGGACATCTTTCTTCCCCCTTAGTGGACCTTACCAGGCTCCGCTCTCTTTTTAAAATCTCTTCAGAGTCGCGCGGGGTTAACGAACCTCCGCTCTGATGGCGCGCTTCCTTCGCGCTCTTTTTCGGGCACGCCCCCCTTCTTCCTGTGCTGAGCAGTGCTAATGGCAGCGGCAATTTTCAACAGTAAAACACAGTCTTTTCAGGCGCACAGTACCCGGTGTGACCGGGCACGAAATCCTGTTCGTGACGCCAAAGTTGACTCTCCCACCCCAGGGCTATGGGACACCCGGTGCCGGGCCGGACTAGTCCGGGGGTCGTCAGCGGTGGCGGGGCCCGACTCCGTGACCCTGGCGGGAGTCAATTAATATGGCTTCAGTGGGGGTGATTATTAAAGTTTATATTCGTGACGCCACCTGTGGTTTGCGGCTATTAAGCCACCGCTGCTGTATGGGGTATCCGGGGCAGATGGTATGGCAGCTTGGATGGTCCTGCTCCCCACAGGTGGAGCGGTGCCCCGGGGCAACAGTTGGTGCTTGTAAGTGTCGATGTAGTTGTGGTGTAGTGCAGAGCCGACAGGGCAGTGAAAGGACCGGATACAAACAACAGTCTCTTTACCTTCTCCTCTTTTACTGGATAAACGATTAGTCCTGGTAGACCGTTACAGGTGGTAGAGGGCTCCGGCCGGCCTGGAAGTAGCTGGGGTCATCTCTTTGGCCAGCTGAGTATGAGGCCTACTCCCTGTTCTTCCTTTGCTTTCATAGGACCCTGCACTCTGAGTTAGCAATGACCCTCTCGCTGCTGGGACCAGTGGTACGTCCCTCTCCCTGTCTGGTAGGCTGTGCAGGCCCTCTCTGATGCTTCTCTGCTGGAGTCCACACCGGCCCTTGGTGATGCAGCTGTATCTTCAGGTTGCTTATGGGCCAGGGGCTTGCAGCTCTCCTGCCCTTCTGATTCGGCTACCAGGGAAGGGTTTTACACCCTGGCAACCACAGACTCCGAGGTCTAATTCTCTTCTGTACCTCTCTGCCAATCCTGCTTTACTGGGCCAAGCTATTCCAGCTCCAGGCCTCAGTCCACAGGACAGCACTACTCTGCGTCTTCACTCTCCAAACTCCCCTAACAGACTGAACACTAACTCCTCCCTCAGGTCAGGCTTGAGGAATGCTCCCTGGAACTTCCAGGTTCAGAGCTCCCTCTGCTGTCCTGAGGGAGAAACTGCGTTGGATGTTGGTACTAACTGGCCAATGATTTCCCCAATTACCTCCAGGCTCAGCATTAATCCTTTTGAGGGGCAATGCTGTTGTGGCAACCAGATCCTGGGGCGCCACAAGACCTCCTCCAAAAATAAGCCCTAGTGCTTTTTTGGGAGGCAAAAAAAAATATAAGACAGTGTCTTATTTTTGGAAAAACACGGTAGTTTTTCAGACAGAGCTGGGTGTGAGCTGTTTCATGTCCACTATTCCTCAGTTCTGCAAGAGTCAATTCCTGATTGCCTAGGGACCTCTGTCAGGAGCTCAGGTTGCTAATTGCCAATCATAGCCATCACTGGATCCTGGTGCTCAGTTCAAATAAAAATTTTTTAGGTAGAATTTATTTTGTTTTTTCACAGTGTGCGACTGGTCCCCTTTTTTTGTCTTATATTTATATACATCACCCAGATACACACCTGTCCACATTTGTAAAGGTGCTGCCAGTCCAGTTTGAAGTCAGGTTAGTACTAGCGTGGGAAACCAGCAAGGGAACCCCTGTTTCATTCTGTTTTTTCCTATTGAATAATGCATATAACAGGGAGTGGTGCTCTGTTTGCTGGATTTGCACCCCAGCTCCTGGCAGCTTCATTAACCTCTTGTGTTCACCAGTTGATCTTGTAGGTTTTTAAAACCCAGAAAACATGCAGTGTAGTGTAAAACCCAGCAAAGGAGGGTGCTGTGAAGGGGCGCTGGGCTAGTATTACAATGGCCATAATAATATTCCAAATACCTCCATTTATGTTTTAAGGTAGAATTTATTTTGGTTTTTCACAGTGTGCGACTTGTCCCCTTTTTTGTTATATATATATATATATATTTATTTATTTTTATAGATATATATATATATATATACCAGCTGTACTACCCGGCTTCGCCCGGGTTAATAACTGCTGTTTACAAAATAGAATGTATTAACAAAAATGTATTCTGCACACAAAAACCACAAAACAAATAGGTGTGTTTTAGGGCGATTATGTGGCGAGGTTGGTGTATGTGTGGTGAGATGTGTGCTGAGGGTGGTATATGTGTTCAAGTACGTGGTAGAGTGTGGTGCATTTTGTGTGTGTGTTCATATCCCCGACTGTGGTGAGTGTACCATGTTGGGGCCCCACATTAACAACTGTACGGTATATACTGGCAGCTGTCAATTTGTCCCCAACAGTTTTCGTTTCACTTTTTCCCCATTATGTACATAGAGGCAAAATTGAATGGTAAATTGGAACGCGTGAGGTTAAAAATTCGCCTCACAATATAGCACTCGGCGCTGCCCGGGATAGTAACTGTCTCTCTGTTTCTCTCCCATTCTCTGTCTCCCCCTCTGTATATATCTCTCTATCTCTTTGTCTGTCTCTTTCCCTGTCTGTCTCTGACTCTTTCTTCGTCTGTCTGAATCTCTTTCCTTGTCTGTCTATCTATCTCTTTCCCTGTCTGTCTATCTATCTCTGTCACTTTCCCTGTCTGTCTCTTTCCCTGTCTGTCTCTTTGCCTCTTTGCCGCTCTTTCCCTGTCTGTCTCTTTCCCTCTTTCCCTCTGTCTCTTTCCCTGTGTCTGTCTCTTTGTCTCTTTACCTGTCTCTTACCCTGTCTGTCTCTTTCCCTCTCTTTCCTGTCTGTCTGTTTCCCTGTGTCTGTCTCTCTCTCTTTGTCTGTGTCTGTCTCTTAACCTGTCTCTCTCTTTCCCTCTCTTTCCCTGTCAGCCTGTCTCTTTGTCTGTGTCTGTCTCTTTGTGTCTGTCTCTTACCCTGTCTATGTCTGTTTCTTAGCCTGTCTGTGTCTGCCTCTTTCCCTGTCTGTGTCTGTCTCTTTCCCTGGCTGCATTGTGACATGCCAACATTCCATATAAGGGCGTGGCTGCACATTCTTCTGAAGTTCTGGCTGCACTGTGGCTCCCAGCTCCACTCGCTTTAATGGAGGCAGGTTTTTTGGCAAATAACTGTAAAGCGCGGGTTTTAAATTTCCCCTCAAAACATAGCCTATGACGCTCTCGGGGTCCAGACGTGTGAGTGTGCAAAATTTTGTGGCTGTAGCTGCGACGGTACAGATGCCAATCATGGACATACACACATACACACACACATACACACATTCAGCTTTATACAGTTAGGTCCAGAAATATTTGGACAGTGACACAAGTTTTGTTATTTTAGCTGTTTACAAAAACATGTTCAGAAATACAATTATATATATAATATGGGCTGAAAGTGCACACTCCCAGCTGCAATATGAGAGTTTTCACATCCAAATCGGAGAAAGGGTTTAGGAATCATAGCTCTGTAATGCATAGCCTCCTCTTTTTAAAGGGACCAAAAGTAATTGAACAAGGGACTCTAAGGGCTGCAATTAACTCTGAAGGTGTCTCCCTCGTTAACCTGTAATCAATGAAGTAGTTAAAAGGTCTGGGGTTGATTACAGGTGTGTGGTTTTGCATTTGGAAGCTGTTGCTGTGACCAGACAACATGCGGTCTAAGGAACTCTCAATTGAGGTGAAGCAGAACATCCTGAGGCTGAAAAAAAAGAAAAAATCCATCAGAGAGATAGCAGACATGCTTGGAGTAGCAAAATCAACAGTCGGGTACATTCTGAGAAAAAAGGAATTGACTGGTGAGCTTGGGAACTCAAAAAGGCCTGGGCGTCCACGGATGACAACAGTGGTGGATGATCGCCGCATACTTTCTTTGGTGAAGAAGAACCCGTTCACAACATCAACTGAAGTCCAGAACACTCTCAGTGAAGTAGGTGTATCTGTCTCTAAGTCAACAGTAAAGAGAAGACTCCATGAAAGTAAATACAAAGGGTTCACATCTAGATGCAAACCATTCATCAATTCCAAAAATAGACAGGCCAGAGTTAAATTTGCTGAAAAACACCTCATGAAGCCAGCTCAGTTCTGGAAAAGTATTCTATGGACAGATGAGACAAAGATCAACCTGTTCCAGAATGATGGGAAGAAAAAAGTTTGGAGAAGAAAGGGAACGGCACATGATCCAAGGCACACCACATCCTCTGTAAAACATGGTGGAGGCAACGTGATGGCATGGGCATGCATGGCTTTCAATGGCACTGGATCACTTGTGTTTATTGATGACATAACAGCAGACAAGAGTAGCCGGATGAATTCTGAAGTGTACAGGGATATACTTTCAGCCCAGATTCAGCCAAATGCCGCAAAGTTGATCGGACGGCGCTTCATAGTACAGATGGACAATGACCCCAAGCATACAGCCAAAGCTACCCAGGAGTTCATGAGTGCAAAAAAGTGTAACATTCTGCAATGGCCAAGTCAATCACCAGATCTTAACCCAATTGAGCATGCATTTCACTTGCTCAAATCCAGACTTAAGACGGAAAGACCCACAAACAAGCAAGACCTGAAGGCTGCGGCTGTAAAGTCCTGGCAAAGCATTAAGAAGGAGGAAACCCAGCGTTTGGTAATGTCCATGGGTTCCAGACTTAAGGCAGTGATTGCCTCCAAAGGATTCGCAACAAAATATTGAAAATAAAAATATTTTGTTTGGGTTTGGTTTATTTGTCCAATTACTTTTGACCTCCTAAAATGTGGAGTGTTTGTAAAGAAATGTGTACAATTCCTACAATTTCTATCAGATATTTTTGTTCAAACCTTCAAATTAAACGTTACAATCTGCACTTGAATTCTGTTGTAGAGGTTTCATTTCAAATCCAATGTGGTGGCATGCAGAGCCCAACTCGCGAAAATTGTGTCACTGTCCAAATATTTCTGGACCTAACTGTATATTAGATATATATTTATATATAAATAGAAAAACAAATGTGTATTATTTATATAGCACCATGTCATTTTTTGGGTTAAATGCCGTAAAAGGGTTTTAGTAGCTTGTACTTCTCAATAATAATTCATTTTCTTGTGTGTTTACAGATAAATCCATTAAATGTGCCAGTGAATTAGATGAAGGTTGTGTCCTTAATTCCCCAGCTGTGCACAGTATCCAAGGCTACACATGAACGTAGCAGAGTATACAGCGTGGAATTCTGAAAATTTCATTGAACTTAAAGTTCAAAGTCAGGGCCGCTAGCTGAAAAAGAATGAGCCTGCCTAATCTTCACTAATCTCTTTTTACATGTAAGGCCACCATCAGGGCAGAACGGGCAGTACCGTCATTAAATACCCAATCTACAGCATTTTGAAAAATAATGGGCCAAATTGCTTCGTAGATTGCTGATAATACCTATGCGCTCAGTCTCATCTACGGAGCAGGAACAGAGGAGAGGAAAGTAGTCAGGCAGAATTCATGGGGCATGGTTATTGCACATTTTACCTCTTCTGACTTATTATTTGTATTTATTTTAACATTAAAAGCAAAAATATTGAATCACTGATCATAAGAATCCTTAAAATTCAGTTATTTTAATATTAGACAGAAGGAAAGAAGGACAATTAGTGGTCATTCTGCACTGCCGGTGAAAGATGATTCTGTGCGTTATTACAAGAAATGTGGTTCAACTAATTGTGTGGTGATGAAAATAAATATGATGCTGATTGTCTCTAGTTTTCAAGATCCAGAGGAGATTGTATTAACTTATGACACTTTTCATCGAGGCCTGTAGAAAAATTGTTTCTTTATTTTTCATTATCATTATTTCATTGTTAGTAGCAAGTCTATTACATCATTACATCATTTAGTCTATTGAACCTTCAGTATTCCGTTGTCTTAGGGTGACCAATCAAAAAATGCCAACTCCGTTCAGATGACGTAATCCTAATTACAGTTGCATCACCTTCTTTTATAAATGCTCTCTTTGTAAAGTATACAATTTTAGGATTTCTTAGCTTACTTTGTCAGCATATTGACATGTTTCTATATTTTTTCAGATACGTCTCGTTCTAGTTTTTGCTATGTATTCGGAGATGTCACTTTTGCTTCACAAAAGTGAAACTTGGTTACCATGATAAGGAAAGCCAACAACCTGTATTTTGGCTGCAGAATAGGATCAGGACTAGAGACAAGCGACCCTTTCGAGGTTCGATTCGGTTAGTGTTCACCGACTTCACCTCTGTTCGCCGAACGGCTCAAAAAACATATCCGAACCCCATTGAATCAATGAGAGGCAAAATCAAAGACATAGACAACACCTTTATGGGGCCCAAAAGCTGCCAAAACAGCTTAAAGGGAACCAATCATCAGGATTTTCGTATATAAGCTAAAGCCAGTGCTATACTGGTGCTATCATGCTGATTCTCTGATTCAGCTCAGATATTTAGGCTTTCAAATCCAACAAAGTAAAGTTTAACAAATCGTCAGCTGCTTGAGTGGTAGCTGCAATGGAGCAGATAATATCTGGGCGGGTATTCATATGGATTCCCTGCCTGTTGTTCCTTCCTCTCTCTGTTCTATATGCTAATTTTACTATTCACTAATTTGTTCACTAAGATGGCGCCGGAGTTAGCGCCTGCGCATAGCACTGATCTCTAGCACCATCTTTGTGAAGATCGTGTTACCCCCTGCTATTCTATTATTGTGGGCTGAGAGGGCGGCGCATGTGCCCTCATTTGTTCTGCTCTCATTGTGACCGCAGGAGCGCGCGCGGTCACAACATAAGTGGAGACTGCCCCCTGAAACAGCTGATCGGAGAACGTGACAGACCGGAGGAACAAGCCGACAGCAATGTGCCAGCGACATCGGCACTGGATCGCACGGGTCAGGTGAGATAAGTTCACAATGGACTCACCTAACCCCGTGACGTCAGTACCGCTGTGCTGGCATGGTGTCCTGGCAGGCTGCTGTGCCGGCACGGGATTCTCTTTGCAGCTAATTGCGTCCTCCGATCAGCTGTTCTCCCCTTCTGTTGTGACCGCACGCGCTCCCACGATCACACAAGATGCAAGGGCGCATGTGCCGCTCTCTCAGCCGCAAGAATAGAATAGCAGAGGGTAACATGATCTTCACAAAGATGGCGCCGGAGATAAGCGCTATGTGCAGGCGCCAACTCCAACGCCATCTAAGTGAAGAAATAAACAAGTAGAAATGCCTACTTCCTTATCCCTTCCTCTCTGCTTCTAACCATGGCTACATGTATTGAACCTGTGCTGCCTACCCTGACCGTAGATTGTCTGACTATGCTTTATGCCTTCGTCTGCCTGTACCTCGCACTAGTGTCTCTGACCCTATGTTTAGCTGCTGCAGTCCTGGGGTCTGCCCTGGAGTGCTACCTGGTGGCTACTGGCAGCCCAGCCTATCCACCATCAGAGGCTCTATTGAACACCGCCAGTTGTCACATATTCACGTCCCTGCAGGGTGAGCCCAGCCTTTGGCACAGTTGGTCCACACCCACACTAAGTGATACATCGTCCGATTCAGGGTCTCTGACTACATCATCAGGTTTGTTCAACTGGAGTAGGGGATGAAGGGATTAACCACCACGCTGCCATATTATGTATCAGATAGATACATCTGTGATTTTTATCCTGAACAAGGAGGTATTGCTCCAAAACGCGTAAAAATAAATCACCATATTTTCCAAAGAAGTTTCCATTGTAATACATCATATGGCAGCGTGGTAGTTGACTTCTTCACCGCCTACTCCCTTTGAACATTCAGCTACAAGGAACAGGAACTGCAGCAGCCGAGGATTCTCTTCTACATGCCTTTACAGTGGTTGTGACTGTGACAACCACCTCAAGGGAGCAATATCTTATCTCATCTCCCACCCAATCTCCACCTGGTTAAGACACGATTTGCACCAATTTTGTCACTGCAGCTCCTGTAATATTACATCATCCTGTTCTCAGAGGAGGTAGCAAAAACCTGTTTACAGATTCCCTTTAAGGCCTACGACACTCGGCGAGAAAAATGGAGCAAGTGGAATGTGATAAAAAATCACATTCCACTCGGACCAATATTACTCTATGGAGCAGCTCCCATGAGTGATTATTTTCTCAGCCCTAATCAGACTGAGAAACAGTCGCAGCATGCTGCGAGCGTAATGCGATTCTGTTTCACTCGAACCCATTCAAGTCTATGAGGCGAGAGAAACATCGCACTGCACTCGCGTTATACCGGTGTAACATGAGTGCACTGCGAGAATTGCATCATCCGGCAATGGAGTAGAGGGGCAGATAAATTCCTCCCTCTCCTCCGCAGCGCCGGCCCTCCCCTCCACAGCGTCGGCCCTCCCCCTGCAGATGGTCTGATCGCACGATTGGACCACAGTCGCATGATCCTCGCATGACACTCAGCTCCCGCTGCGAGCATGAGCCGAGTGTCATGCGAGGACTCGCACATAACCCCGTGTAGCCTAAGCTTAAACTGTAAAAAGGAGGACTTGCCCCACTACACTAAAGTTGTAATGAAGAACTCTCATGGAGCTCATATGTACTGCCCCAGCAGCGGTCAAACTGCTTGGATCCGGATGTCACTGCTCGTGGCTCGAGGGTCTCCGGATCCGGATGCTAAGGTTTACACCCGAATGCAGAGGGGGGGTATTTACAGGGGAGATATGTATAGTTTGTGATGCCACCCGTGGTGTGCGGTAATAGGGAGTACCGTCGCTGCCGTTGGGAGTACCCGGGGTGATGGAGTGGGGCAGCTAGGCGACGTTACCCTCCACTGATAAGGAAAGGCCCCGGGACCCTAAATGGTGGGATGGATTGCAGGGGGAAGCACAGGCTCACTGGTTACAGGGGTCAATCATGTGCTCACTCAGCAAGAAAGCAGACGCTGACAACGTACTAAACCAAGTCTCTGGGTGCCGCTGCCCTCTTGGGGAGCTCGTCCGGGTCCTGTCCCCTGCAGTACTGCCTGGTGGTCTGTGGCCTTCCTCCTGGCACCATATTTTAGAGTGTCCTTTCTGGTTCGTCAGCTTGGAGCTTTCTGGGCCCCGCTCCCTGCTATGAGTAGCAAGAGGAGCCTTCTCTCAGGAACTCACGCTTGGGATTTCAGTGGGCTGCTTTGCTTGAAAGCCCTATCCCCCTCGTTGCACTAGTGCCCCCGATCTCTGAGCTTCGTGGGAACAGTCCATATAGGCCCTGTCTTCCACAGGTTAATTGCCGGGTTGTTTGACGCTTCTCCCCGACCTAGGGTCCGTGGACCCCGTCGTGCCTTCGGTCCCAGCCCAGCTATTGAGCTCTGGCTGCTGGCTATCCTCCAAGATTAGCCAAGCACCCAGTCCCAATCACCCGTGACCGGGTCTCCGACTCCTCCTGGTCCAGACCACCGTCTGCGACCTAGTCTCCTTTTCCCCTGGGAGCTCCAACTCCCAGCTTCCTCAAGCTCCTCACTGCTCGAGGACTACTTCTGTTCTGTCTGTCAGCTCTGCTCTGTTCTCCACTTCCTCCCTCGCTGACTTCCCCCCTCCCACCAATCTGTTTGACCCCTAGGTGAACTGCCCTATTCCAGCTTAAGCAGCGCACTGGTGTCCCTGACAGGTTGTGATGCAAGGTGTATCTATACCACCCCGCGCTCGGCTGCAGCCGAGCCGCTCGGATCCGGGCTCGTTTGGTGGGCGGCTCGAGCGCCTCCGGACCCAGGGGTCACGTCGCTCTGCAAGGGGATGCTGGCGATCTCAATGGGGGTGGTTAGGTAGGTGTACGGCCGGAGCCGTGTTTGAGTTTGTGACGCCACCCACAGGACGTGGTGAAGGTGTAGACACCACCGCTGCAGTTACGAGGCACCCGGGGGAGATGGTAGTGCAGCAAGATGTTAATCCCTCCGTGGGCAGGGATGTTGGCCCCGGTCTCCACTTGGGGAGAGTGATGGTTCGGCGGTGCAGGGCGGTGCGCGGCCGGATGGCACTGTTGTACTCACGATTACTGACACACTCAAGTCTCTGATGAACAAAGTTGATGGTGGTCGTTGCCCGCAGCCGGCTGCGTCTTGTCCCCCACCCGGGTTGGTGCTCCTTGCCTTCTTCCTGCACCTTGTTATGTTCGTGTACACTGCCTGTGTCATAGCAGCGGGAGTCCGCTCCCCAGCTGTGTATGTACCGGTGGAGTCCGTTTGCCCGCAGGCGCTGGCCCGTGGGATCTCTCTACCTGTGTGGTGGCTTTCTATCCCCCTCGGTGGGCTGTTGCCTCCTTTCGGGTCTTGGGATGGGAAAGGACCTAAGGTCCAGACCTCAATCAGTGAATTCAACGTGGTCCAGTGGCTTCTGGGCCTCGTTCTGGGTCTGAGTACCCCACCTTGTGCTCCGGTTTCCAGTCGGTTCCCCGGTTCGGTACCAGCGGGCCACTACCCTGTCCCGGTCCCTTACGTTTCCACCTGGTTGTCTTCCCGACTCCTGCAGGCCAGGCCACCGCCTGCCTCCTAGCCAACGTACCAGGGCTACGACCCTGGCACCTGTCAGTTCCCGCTGCAGACCTGTCACCACAGGCCTGCTGCACACTCCTCCTCTACCAACTGATCTGACTGACTGTGAACTTGAACTGGACTGAACACTGTTCTCCTGCCTCAGGCCCTCTGGAATCCTCGGTGGGCGTGGCCAACCGCCTGGCTCCGCCCCCTGGTGTGACCATCAAGCTCTGAGGGAGGTGACTAGGTTTTAGCGTGGTTGGCTGCTGTTACCTTTTTAGGGGGACGGGTGTTATGCAAGGGCCTACCTGTGACTACCTGGCTAGTCCAGGGCGTCACATATCTAGGATTTGTGGATGCTGGTGGAGGCAGTACCGCAAGATAGGGACCCAGAACCATGGGGGGTTGAGCCCTGCATGGGGAGAGAAAGATTGTGCAGAACCCTGTGACGCCCTGACTAGTCCAGGGCGTCACACATATCTTTGACAAAGGTACCAGACACATAATCCCATTGTCTTCTATATCTCTTTGTAGAGACCTTAAATAGAAGGAACTATTTATACACTGATTAAAGGAGTATCTGCTGACTGGAATACGGAATTAAACCAGCTTTCATGCCCTGATGCTCCTCCAGTTCTACAGAAGAAACTCTGCCTATGCATGCTTAAACTGTCAATCATCAGGAGGAGAACACCCTAAAAATAGGATCATGAGAATAACTTTTAACTATGGGGGAAATGCTCTCTCACTTCCTCTGAATGATACTTTTTGAAATTCTAGCTAAGTTTAGTTGTTATGAAATACATAGTCATAAGCCTTCCTATAAGCTCCAGCTTATGACCACGTGAATGATTTAACTGCAGTTGGAACCCACTTGCAATTCTATCAATTATGACAGGACGGCAAAAGGGATGTAGTTGATGTCGCAAACTGTAAAACCTGTCCAAAAAATTTAGCTTAGCTACAGTTGTGCTCAAAAGTTTACATACATCAGCAGATTTTTTGCTTACTTGGCCTTTTTTAAGAGAATATGAATGATAACTAGAGATGAGCGAGTACCGTAATATTCGTAATTGCTATACTCGTAACGAGTACTTTGTAACATTCGTGTATTTGTTCTGAATAGCGAGTACAATGCAAGTCAATGGGAAATGCAAGTAATTTTCTACTGGACCCAACAAAGAGGTCTGGGAGCCTGAGTAAAAGGCTGAAATGGATGGGAAAGTAATGAAACTGAATGGGGAGAGTTTGGAGAATATGCCTGCATGCATTTCTAACTCACATATGGTTTCTGGGATCCCCTGAAGCCACACGGAAGAAGTTTTGTGTGGCTTCAGTCCATCGGTGCCCCTACAGTGTATGTCGCACTGCCCTGGCCAGCCCCACAGTGACTCACACAGCAGTGCAAGCAGCTGTGGGATGACGAGCACCGACATCAGGAGGTTAGCTCACATCATTATTGGCTGTAATGATCTCCGCTGAACTCATGATGTCAGTGCTTCTCATTTACTTCCATGATGCCGCATTCTCACATCAAGTCTCGTGGACAGGCCGAGACTGTGACTAGTGGTGACGTCATGGGCTCACGGGACAGATCGCGTAAGAACGCGGTGGCCATGGAACTCAGTGACAAGCGCTGACCTCACGAGTTCATGATGTTGGCGCTCGTTATGCCCTGCAGTGACCTTGCCTGACCTAATGATGTTAGCTCAGGTCACTGCACTGCTCTCCCAGCTAATGGAGAACATTCTGTTCTTCATTGACTAGCACAGTGAGTATGGTATGCATCGTCGTGAGACCGCCTTATTGGATTACGCCAGACCTGGATTTGTTTTTCTTTTCTATAAATTTGTGAAAGAGGGAATGTTATGGGGAGTGTTTTTTCATATTAAAATTTTTTTGTTGTCTATTTTTTTATTACTGACTGGGTTAGTGATGTCGGGTATCTGATAGATGCCATGACATCATAAATGCCAGAGCTTGATGCCAGGTGACATTACACAGCTGGTATCAACCCCATATATTACCCCGTTTGCCACTGCTCCAGGGTAACTGGATGAGCTTGGGTGAAGCACCAAGATTGGCGATTCTAATGGATGCGCCACTTCTGGGACAGCTACGGCCTGCTATTTTTAGGCTGGGGAGGGTCCAATACCCATGGACCTCCCGAGTCTGAGAATACCACACCACAGCTGTCCGCTTTACCTTTGCTGGTGATCCAATTTGGGGAGCACCCCACGTTTTTTGTTTTAAATTATTTATTTACTTTAAAATAACAGTGTGGGGTGCGCATTGTTTTGGATTACCAGCCAAGGTAAAGCTGCCAGATGTGGTCTGTAGGCTGCAGGCGTCAGCTTTAGCCTAGCTGGTTTAAAAAAATAGAGGACCCCACGTTGTTTTTTTAATTATTTATTTAGTTTTTCGCTAGATACATGGCTAAGTACCCTTTAGTGCCACATGAAAGGCCTTAAAGGGTGCAAGATTACAAAATGCAGGGGAGTGGGACATTATATCAATCTGTCTATCTATCTATCTATCTAGCTTTTGACTGTATATAACCCTCCTTCTGTTTTTCTTTGCAGTCCGCAAAAAATAAAACAACTGAAGGCACATGGATGTAAAATGGACAGTATACAGAACGGAAAGGATGCGGTTATCATACGGAAGTGCATTGTCTAACAAAAATTAGCCCTATTGCCTGAGTCAAGGTTGACGCAGGAAGTCCCCATCACAAGGGCCACCAATGACAAATAGTAATTAGACTGCAGTAGGAGTACTGTACTAGTTTTTCCGCCACATGTGCATAGTGCTTACAAAAAGTAGACCTATGGCCTGAATCATGGTTGACACAGGAAAGAAACAGCTTTATATGGCAAGAGGTGGACGTTAACAGCAGTTGTCAAAATGAACAATCTGGGGGAATTTAGTTTGGCTTTCTCTCATCTGGAGGGATTGCAAACTGTGGAGAAATCCAGTCCTTTTTGAATTTAATCAGAGTAAGTCTGTCTGCATTTTCTGTGGAGAGGCGTGAACCTCTATCAGTGATGATTGCCCCAGCAGAATTGAAAACGCGCTCTAACATCACACTAGCAGCTGGGCAGGCCAGTACCTCCAAGGCGTATAAGGATATAGGCGTATAAGGTCGGGCCAAGTGTTCAGCTTGAACACCCAATAATTAAAGGGAACTGAAGCATCAGAAAGGACGCAGGTATGGTCACTTAAGTACCCCTTTACTGTGTTGTGCAACTGCTTGGCATTGTTACAGGACAGATAGCCCTTGCTGATGTCCTGGTTTATTGAAAATGGCCCAGTTTGCGCACACTTTCCCTCCACCTTTGTTGGACCTGGTATTGATGTCTCTCCCCATTAATCCTTGGTGTTGAAAAGAGTCGGTAACTCTGCCGCCAGCGTTGCCTGAGGGTGATGTTTTCATCAACTGATCTACAATGACCCCCTTGAACAATTCCATTGTGCAACTCTTTGGTGACTCCAAAAGGAGAGAAGGAAATTTCTTCTTGTACCATGGGTCCAGAAAAGTGTCCAATCAGTATAGGTTGTTGGATAAAATGTGTATTACACGAGGGTCTTGCCACAGACACTTGCACATGAACTGTGCCAAGTGATCCAAGCTGCAAACAGGCAAATGTTCTGTGTCGCCACCAGAAGGAACAATACTCATCCTCTGCTCACGCTGACTCGACTCTTCCTCCTCGACCATCTCCGTCTCACCAGCCCATCCATGCTGGACAAATAACAAAGAAAGACCTAGCGTCACCTGTCACAGGTGCTCAGGAGGAAAAAATGTAATATAAGGAGAGTAACTCCGGCACACTGTAATGCCTCCCAATGGAAAGTCAAGAAGTAAAACGTCTGTATTTGTCTCAGATTATTTATTGAGGAAAAAAATTGCAGAAGGTCCACCTTAAAATGTTTCGGCCTTCGTTTCGGCCTTCATCTGGTCGGACAGACTGACTAAATGTATAGTAGTCCTGATATATATGAAAGGACGGGACTGGTGTGCGCAATCATACGTCTTAATTCTTCTATTACCTACTGATAGGGATGCGGGACCACGGGAAACCCCGCATCCCTATAGTGGTCTCACTATTACATGTGGACTTCACAAGAAGCGTGGTCCCCAGACCCGGTGTGATATGGAAGCTCACACATAGGGGAATATAGGTCCCATGCTCCTCTGATAAGCCTCCAAAAACATTTCCCCTGATGAATCGATAGAGAGGAAACGCGTTGGGAAGAAAAAGGAGAGCATTGAGCATTTGTATTGGTTATTACCTTTGGGCTGAAATAATCTTGTGCCTCATGTCCCATTTAAGGTAACATCCATTTCTTTTTCTGCCAGAGAGGATGGGTCGAACTATGATACCCTATCTCTGCCAGATGTAAAACAGCAATTTGAGGTACTAAAAAATCAGATATTGTGTGTAAATTACACTACCCTTTGGACAAGAGCATTGATAGTGAGGTACCATAAGAGTAAATGATATCTGATTTATAATATTTTCTCCGGTGAAGTTTTGCTATATGCTGAATATTTCCTGGAATTGAATACCCAATTTGTCTGTGTTTGTCCATGTTATGTGGTTATTGCACTTTTGCACGGGTGAATATTAGACCTTGAGTTGATTTTAATAGATTTAATTAAAAGTTAATTTTTATTTTATTACCACTCTGCTGTATATTGGTGGCTGACTCTCAGTCTGACGGGCATGTTGAAGCTACTGCCCTCAGCTGCTCAGTAATCCTCGTCAACCTATAGATTGTAGAGTTACACCGTGTGGGCAGGTCGCACATGAGTCGGTTACTTGGCAAATTAAAGCGCTTTTGCAGCACAGTAAGATCAGCAAAAGTGGTACAGCAATGGCAGAAATGGGCACTAATATGGCGCATCTTCTCAAGTAGGTACGGCGAGTCAGGGTATGTTTTCATAAATTTCTGAACAAATAGGTTCAGCATGAGAGCCATGCATGGCACGTGTACCAGCTTGCTGACCTTTAGAGCTGCCACCAGGTTACGCCCATTGTTGCAAATGACCAAACCGGATTGGAGGTGCAGCGAGGAGAGACACTGATCGGTCTGCTCTTTTATACCTTGCCACAGCTCTGCTGCAGTGTCTGGTTTGTGACCTAAACAGGTCAGCTTCAGCAGAGCGTGTTGCAGCTTTGCCGATCCACTGATGCACAGCTCCCAGCTTGGCAGTGATGGGGAGGATAATTCTGCAGAGGATCAGGAGCAGGATTAGGAGGAGGAGGGGAGACAGGAAGTGGCATATGATGAGGCGGAAACGCTGGTAGAAGTTGGGCACGCTATTCTTGGCATGGGTAGGATGTGTGATGTTACAGTTTGCTAATTTGTCCCAGCCTCCACCAGGTTCACCCAGTGTGCCGTGACAGATATATATT
This sequence comes from Anomaloglossus baeobatrachus, assembly GCF_048569485.1. Taxonomy (NCBI): domain Eukaryota; kingdom Metazoa; phylum Chordata; class Amphibia; order Anura; family Aromobatidae; genus Anomaloglossus; species Anomaloglossus baeobatrachus. The sequence goes on along the minus strand of NC_134353.1, from coordinate 863,731,154 downwards.
GTCCCTGTCCACAACAACTTGTCCACGTGTCTGTTGTTACGTAGACCTTCCCAGTTACTGCATTGGTCAGGGCACGATTGAGATTGTTTAACATGTGCTTATGTAATGTAACACTGTATTGTGGGGCAGCCACAGCCAAGAGATCATGGAAACACTGTGTTCCCACAAGCCTAAACGGCAACATCTCCATGGCTAGCAATTTGGCAATGTGCGAGTTTAAGTTTTGTGCCTGTGGATGCTTAGCTGGGTATTTACGTTTCCTTTAGAAGATCTCAGGCACGGACAACTGGATGCTTCCCTGGGACAAGGAAATGGATGTGGTTGATGTTTGTTGTGTCTGTACAATTTCACCTTGTGGGCAGGATGTATGAACGCCTGCTTTCTGGACAGCAGATTGTGAAGGATGTAGCACAGGTGACATGGCAGTGGTTTGACACAAATTTGGTACCGTAGTGTTCTGCCTACCTACTGGGGTGCTTGGCTGCCATGTGGTTCCGCATACTGGTGGTGTTCAGGTTGCCTTTGCCCTGGCCTCTGCTCAACTTGGTATGGCAGATGCTACAGATTACAATGTGTTTCTCTTAAGGGCATTCAGAAAAACAATTCCAGACAGCGGCTGAACGCCTCCTTGCCCTGACTTGCGCCACAGTGGAGGTGCTCTTGGGAACAGTTGACCCAGTTCTCACTCTGAGCAAACCACTACTGTGATGTCCCCACCAGAGTTCGCACCTGCGACTTCTGCTTCGATAACCTGGTGATGCAGTGTTCCCGCCATGGACTGTTCTGGTGATAGGAGTCGATGCTAGTGGCTCTGGTGGGCGCAGGCTCTGCTCATCCACTAAGCTGGCTTTCCCTGGGACCTGCAGTACCACTGGCTGACTGTAGGTGGCGTGTGTTTTCCAGCTGAAGTTACCACCATTCAGCTATAGCCAATGGGAAGACACCACACCCTTCTAATTCCCCTTCCCGTCTGCTGGTCACTGTCAGATAGTTTTGTATTCCTGCTTTATGGTTCCTGCTCTGTTCGGAATAGTGATCCCTGTGTTTTGACCTCTTCCTGTTCTCTGACTACTAGGGATGGGCAGTCCGGCTCTTTTTGGTGATCCGGTTTCCGTGGCTCCCTTCACCAAAAAGAGCCGGATCTCTAAGATCGTTTTCAGCTCCTTATTAAATATGTGTTCACCCCAGGTGAACACATATTTAAGATTATAGTGACGCCTCTGAAACCCCGCCCACCCACAGCAAAACCCCGCCCACTTACAAGTGACCAATTAGATTGCTGAGTAGGTAGAGTTTAGCCACGGCGAAAAGAGACGTTTAGAGATTTTTTTGGCTCACACTAGTGATCCGGCTCCTGTCAGTCACTGCAGGGAGCCGGATCTTTGTGTCGGATAGTTCACGACCGACACATCACTACTGACTACTAGTGATGAGCGAGTACTAAAAACCTCGGATGCTCGAGGCTCGGGCCGAGCATCCCAAGATACTCGTGTACTCGGCCCGAGCACCGAGCCCAATGTTATCCTATGGGAGACCCGAGTATTTTTATGAAATGACCCCCGGCAGCATGTAGAAACCCTAAAAATGTCACAAAAGTCTCAGAAGAGTGCTCAAATGACATGGCAAGAGCATGGGGAAGACCCCTTGAAGCATTTATCACTCAAAAGTCACAGCTGTGAACAATTTTGTCTGCGTTTTACGCCATTTTTACGGACTCACCAGAAAACCTTCAAAAATGACACCAAAATGAATTTTCATGGCAGAAATGTTAAGGGCACATACCCAATAGTGAGATAGAGCTGGTGTATGTTACTTTTTGAGATTAATACATGAAAGATTTTACGTAAAACATTGTGTGGCACTCCGATGTCCCTGAGAAGAGACGTACATGAAGGCCTCTTGAGTCTAATGTGCCCATTTTGAGGAAGTGAGTCTTTGTAGTATTTTCCTTTGACAGGGCAGTCCAAAATTGTGAGGTTCACCAATGCCCCTGCATACAGACGTGCATGAGGGCCTGTAAACCTGAAGTGCCTATTGTAAGGAAGTGGGTCTATTGTAGTATAGCCCTCTGGCAGGACAGCAAATTGGGAGGCTCCACGTTGTCCCTGGATAGAGACGTGCATGAGGGCCTATAAACCTGAAGTGTCCATTGTCAGGAAGTGGGTGTATTGTAGTATAGCCCTTTGGCAGGGCAGCCAAAAATTGGGAGGCTCCACGTTGTCCCTGGATAGAGACCTGTTAGGTTCTTAGTGCCTCCGTGCTTGCATTTAAAAACCGCACGTGTGTGCCTGTTGGTGGCAGCGTTAAGGTGCACTTGTGTGCGTTTTGCAAAAACTTGGATATAACGCACAAGTCTAGTGAATACACATCAGCACAGCATTGCAAAATGCGCAAGGGCGTTGGCAACGAACAAGGAAGTGGACGTGATGGTGGTGCAGGCAGAGACCGAGGTCGTGTGCAAGCTCTAATTTCGCCACAACAAAGGGCCACATCTACTCGCTCGCACGTCCTGTCCCAAATTCTTGGGGACCGCAGCAGTACACCGCTCTTGAACCAAGACCAGTGTCAACAGGTTGTTAGTTGGATAGCGGATAATGCTTCCAGTCAGATTGGCACCACCACAAACACTCTGTCTTCCACACGGTCAAGTGTCAGTAGCCGTGATACTGCACCGCACATTTCAGAACCTGATCCTCCTTCCTACCACCAGGCCGAGTACACGTCCACGGACATTACTGATCCCACACTTGGACACTCGGAAGAGCTGTTCACGTTTCCATTCACACATTCTAGCCTCTCGCCAGCTCCTGTTGAAGTGGACCATGACGAGATTGTATGTACAGATGCCCAAATATTTGAGAAGCCACGTTCTCACGAAGTTGGCAACGTGTCTCAACAAGGGGTGGACGATGATGAGACACAATTGTCAGGAAGTCAGGAGGAGGAGCAGGGTGCGGAAGAGGAAGACGACGTGGTGGATGATCCAGTAACTGACCCAACCTGGCAGGAGGATATGCAGAGCGAGGACAGCAGTGCACAGGGGGAGGGAGGCGTAGCATCCCAACAGGCAGTAAGAAGCAGGGTGGTGGCCCCAGGCAGACGTCAGGCAACCGTTCCCCGGAACAACAACACGACACAAGGTGCCTGTACAAATGTTAGGTCTTCCCGAGTCTGGCAGTTTTTTAAGTTGGCTCCAGATGATTCTAAAAAGGCAATTTGCAACACCTGCCATGCCAGCATCAGCAGGGGTACCAAAACTAGCAGCCTGACCACCACCAGCATGATCAGGCACATGTCAGCCAAGCACCCGACTTTGTGGGATGTACAACAGAGTCGAGGAGCAGTGCTTGCTGATGTCACTGCTACGTCTTCGCTTGTTGTGCATGCGAGCCAATCCCCTGTCCATGCTGCCCGCGAACAAGCCTCCTCCGGCCCTGCACCTGCAGTTGCCCACGCAGAAATAACACCATCATCAAGCACGTCCTTGTCCCAGCGCAGCGTTCAGTTATCCATTCAGCAAACCTTTGAACACAGGCGCAAATACACTGCCAACGCCCCACATGCCACACTTCTAAATGCTAACATTTCGCGACTGCTTGCGCTGGAAATGTTGCCTTTTAGGCTGGTGGAGACAGAAGCATTCCGCGACATGATGGCGGCAGCTGTCCCACATTACTCGGTCCCCAGCCGCCACTATTTCTCCCGGTGTGCCGTCCCCGCATTGCATAACCACGTGTCACAAAACATCACACGTGCCCTGAACAACGCTGTTTCAGCCAAAGTCCACCTAACCACAGACACGTGGACAAGTGCTTGTGGGCAAGGCCGCTACATCTCGTTGACGGCACACTGGGTTAATATTGTGGAAGCTGGGACCCAGTCTGAGCGAGGGACGGAACACGTCCTTCCCACACCAAGTTTTGCAGGCCCTACCTCAGTCAGGGTTTCACCCACACTCTACAGCTCCGGAATGTCATGCTCCTCAGCCTCCTCCTCCTCCTGCGCATCCTCATCCACTTTACCCTCCACACCCGTCCCAAGCTGGAAGTGTCGCGGGCGGAGGAGGGGACGCTGCGCTCTCCCACTGCTCGGGTCCGGCTGCCGCTGCTCTACGGCTGCTGCTGCTCGGTGGCTCGAGCGATGGCCGGATCCCGGGGACTCGAGCGGCGCTCCTCTCCCGTGAGTGAAAAGGGGTGATTTGGGTTTTGGGGATATTGTCCGTGACGCCACCCACGGTTGTGGGGATTGTGTGGACACCACCGCTGCTCTGGACGGGGATCCCGGGAGCCTGTGACAGGGAGCAGCTTTGTTGTTATTTCTCCCCTCCGTGGGTAGGGGGGTTGGTTGTCCCGGGGCCCGGTGATGGGGTAGAGATGGATGACAGGCGGGTTGCGGGGCCTGATGAGGTGCAGGGTCGCAGGGGCAGCGCTGTGCCGCACGGCACGGAGGTACTCACTCAGCCCAATGATGATGACACAGTTCATGGTAAAACAAGTGGCTGGATGGACGGGTCCCTCGGACGGCTGCGGTTGTTCCTCCCTGCAGGTTAGTGATGACTGTCTCTCCCTGCACCTAAGTTCAGTGTTGGTAGTGATGGTTTCCCACCGGTAACCCGCTCCCCGACCTGGATATGGGCCGGAGGAGCCCCTTTTGCCCACAGGCGCTGGCCCTGGGAGACGGTTGCCCTTGGCGGTGGCGGTGTCTCCCCTTCACGGTTGGACGGTTGCCTTCTATCGGGACTTGGCTGTTTGGAAACCCGGAGGTCCCCTTCACTAATGGATTTGGCAAATTCACGGCGACACCAAGCCTTGCCGGGATCCGAAAGGCCCCTGCCAATGGTGCTGGCTTCTCTTTGTATACCGGTCCGGTACGGCCGGGTCACCACCCGTCCACGGTCCTTACGGCAGACTCCAATCGGCCTCCACTGCAGACGGTCACCACATCCTGCCAACCTTGCTGTCCTGTCCGGGCCACACACCCAGACCAACTTCAGGCTCTTTGCTGTCACTTTTCTCCTCTCTACTACTTTCCTCCTTCCACTTCCTTAGCTTAACTCTCACTGCCTGTGTTTTCCCTCCTCCAGGACTGTGAACTCCTTGGTGGGTGGAGACCAACCGCCTGGCTCCACCCCCTGGTGTGGACAACAGCCCCTGGGGAAGGCAACAAGGATTTTGTGTTTTGACTATGATGTGCCTGCAGGGAGTGTGGGGTGTGTAAGTGTTGTGCTCTGTGGCCCCTGGCTTGTCCAGGGCGACACAGAAGCACTGCAGCACTGCCTCGGCGAAGCGGCAACAGGCTGTGCTGAAGCTAATCTGCATAGGTGACAAACCCCACAATGCAGAAGAGGTGTGGACAGCTCTGAAACAGCATGCAGATCACTGGCTCACACCTCTGAACCTAAAGCCAGGAAAGGTTTTGTGTGACAATGGCCGGAACCTGGTGGCGGCTTTGAGGCGAGGCCAGCTGACACATGGTCCATGCGTGGCCCATGTGCTCAACCTCGTGGTTCAGCGGTTTCTAAAGTCATACCCAGAGCTGTCTGATCTGCTGGTAAAAGTTCGCCGCCTGTCTGCACATTTTGGAAAGTCACCTACTGCTTCAGCCGGCCTTGCCGGCTTTCAGCGCCATTTGCATCTTCCGGCTCACAGACTGGTGTGTGATGTCCCCACGCGTTGGAATTCAACTCTGCACATGTTGGTCAGGATATGTGAGCAGAAGAGGGCAGTTGTTGAGTACCTGCATCACCTAAGCCGTAGGGAAATGGGTCAAACTCCACACATAACACCTGAGGAGTGGAGATGGATGTCCGACTTATGTACCATCCGCCAAAACTTTGAGGACTCCACCAAGATGGTGAGCGGCGATGACGACATTATTAGCGTCACCATACTGCTTCTCTGCCTTCTAAAATGGTCTCTGCTCAAAAAACAACCATGATGCATTGCAGGCGGAGCGCGATGAGTTTGAGCAAGAAACAGTAGTGGGTGTGGGTGATAACACACAGCCCAGCCTCGTCTCATCACAACGTGCAGTGGAGGACTATGACGAGGAGGAGGATGAAGACATGGAGCAACTCTCCGGCCAAATTGAGGATATGACATGCAGTCATATCCTCGGTTCAGCGTGGCTGGCCAGAGGACAGGGTAGATGATGAGGAGGAGGAGGACAGCATGTTCAGTCATCGTGTTGGTCAGGATACTGAAGTGATGGCTTTTAAGAGTCTGGCACACATGGCTGACTTTATGGTAAGCTGCCTGTCTCGTGACCCTCGCGTTAAGAACATCTTGGCCGACAATCATTATTGGTTGGTAACACTGTTAGACCCACGCTAAAAGGAGAACTTTATGTCTCTTATTCCCGAGGCGGAGAGGTCAGGCAAAATGCAGCAGTTCCAGAAGGCCATAGTCACGGAAGTAGGCAAAGCATTCCCCTCACAAAACGCTAGCGGCATAGGTCAGGAATCAGTGGACAACCAAGGCGTACAGCCGAGAGGGGCACAAGTCCAATCCGCCAGAGGTAGGGGAACAGTCTTCAAGATGTGGGACAGTTTTCTCAGCCCCTCACATACCACATCCCCTGAGGTGCGGGGTAGTGCCACAAGAAATCCTAAGTTTGCCCAGATGCTCAAGGAGTACCTTGCAGATCAAACAACTGTACTCCGACATTCCTCTGTGCCTTACAATTAATGGGTATCCAAGCTGGACACGTGGCATGAATTGGCTCTCTACGCCTTTGAAGTCCTGGCCTGCCCTGCCGCTAGCGTTTTGTCACAGCGTGTTTTTAGTGCCGCAGGTGGAATCATTACAGATAAACGCACCCGCCTGTCAACTGAAAATGCTGACAGGCTGACTCTGATCAAGATGAACAAGGGTTGGATTGGGCCAGACTTCACCACACCACCAGCAAATGACAGCGGAATTTAAAGTTTGTAACGGGAATTTGCCATGTACCTCCACTCACCCATGGTAACACACTTCTGGACTTTGGCTAATCGCTGGACTGCTCCTCCTTCTCCTCATGCGCCATCATGATGACCGTTACAATAGTTAGGCCGTTGTGTCAGGTATACCCCCAGTGGTAAATTTTTTCGCCCATTCTTTCAGAATGGGCATTACAACGACAGGAGACCCGCTCCTTTGCAATGGGAACAATGTTTTGAGGCCCTCATGCACATCTCTATCCAGGGACAATGTGGAGCCTCCAAATTTTTGGCTGCCCTGCCTAAGCGCTATACTACAATAGACCCACTTCCTTACAATGGGCACTTCAGGTTTACAGGCCATCATGCACGTCTCTATCCAGGGACAATATGGAGCCTGACGCTGCCACCGACTGCCACACACGTGCGGTTTTTAAATGCAAGCACGGACGCACTAAGAACCTAACAGGTTTTTAGGAGCGACAATTACTGAGAAGTCTGACACTATCAGACACTGCTGACTTACGTGTATTATTCACTAGACTTGTGCGTTATATAATAGTTTGTGCAAATCGTGCACCTGTACGCTGCCACCGACAGGCACTTTAAATGCAAGCATGGACGCACTAAGAACCTAACAGGTTTTTAGGAGCGACAATTACTGAGAAGTCTGACACTATCAGACACTGCTGACTGACGTGTATTATACACTAGACTTGTGCGTTATATAATAGTTTGTGCAAATCGTGCACCTGTACGCTGCCACCGACAGGCACACACGTGCAGTTTTTAAATGCAAGCACGGACGCACTAAGAACCTAACAGGTTTTTAGGAGCGACAATTACTGAGAAGTCTGACACTATCAGACACTGCTGACTGACGTGTATTATACACTAGACTTGTGCGTTATATAATAGTTTGTGCAAATCGTGCACCTGTACGCTGCCACCGACAGGCACACACGTGCGGTTTTTAAATGCAAGCATGGACGCACTAAGAACCTAACAGGTTTTTAGGAGCGACAATTACTGAGAAGTCTGACACTATCTGGACTATTTTAGACTGTGTACACCAGCCCCAGATATGATGAAGGCTGGTATACGGTCACCACTAGGAATGGCTATATACCCTGCCTGCCTGCCTGCCTGCCTGTATACTGCTACAATAGTCCTGACAAGGACTCTTCTGGTCACTAGCCTGTATTCCGACCTGGCTATACCCTGCCTGTATACAGCAACAATAGTCCTGAGAAGGACTCTGCTACTGTACTCCGACCTGGCTATACCCTGCCTGCCTGTATACAACTATAATAGTCCTGAGAAGGACTTCTGGTCACACTGTTTGCAGCCCTGCTTCGGAACTAACTATAAAGGGCCGCAAACCTTTCCCTGAAGCAGCAACACTCTCCCTGCACTGACTGTCTGGATGGCTGTGTGCAGAGCACAGCGCGCCCGCCGGTATAAAGGCTCGGTCAGTCTGTGCAGGCCGGCCAATCACTGCAATTCCACAACTAACAGGGCTGTGGCATTGCAGTGGTCTGCCAGCCAATCCCTGCATGAGGGCTGGCTCTCAAAAGAGCGCCAACATGCAGGGATGAAGACCACGAGTACAGCACGAGTATCGCGAGATTACTCGGTCCCCGCCGAGTAGCCCGAGTACAGTGATACTCGTGCGAGTACCGAGTAGTAACAAGCATACTCGCTCATCACTACTGACTACCCTTCTGCCTGCCATTTTTTTACCTCGCTGCCAGATCCGGATTTGACCTTTGCCTGGTTTCCTGACTACATCCTTGTCTTCTGATTTTGTCCCTGTTCTGCATCTCCTGGTTTGACCCTTCCTGACTACTACTCTCCTCTGGAATACAGCCTTCCACAGGTAGTGATCTCCAGGGCCCTGCAGTAATTCCAAATCCCTGTAGAGGGGTTAAAGGGTTTTGAGGTTCTCGGGATCCTGCTTTGTGAGCAACTTTCCCCCAGCCTGTATGTGACATCCAGTCTGAGTCTGTGGTTCCAGGCAGGCATTACATTATCTCTGGTCATTTAAGGTTAGCTTTTGACCCTACATTCATTGGCTCTGTTGAGGTTTATGTTCCAACCTCCGCACAATGGGTTTTGGCTGTATTCGGCCATTGACTAATGATGTAGATTGAGTCACAGTGTGATCTTTTGTATATAATTTTCAGCCGTATTTTCAGCCTATTGGAAGTGGCACCAAGACATAGAACTAAAAGAACTTATCACTATTACTTGGCAAACTTTGTGTTACAATGTCTAATTTCAGAATAAGAACCCCCTTCCTAACTAGTCACCCCCAACTTTTGCTAGACTATGACCCCTTATAAAATAGTAAGAAAAAGTGTCTAAACACATAATACTTGTGGTTTTAGTTTTGTATTTTTGGCACAAATCCCATCAGCATTCTGGTGCACTCATTCCAGTAAATCTGTCGCCGTTTGTTTTCCTTCTTATTTAGTATTTCCCTTTTTATATAGGGTTTACAGCAGACTGGCTTGCCAATTACTTCTTTTTTTTTTAACTGTGCCATTGATCAGAGCTGCTGTGCATTTTATTGTCACTTTTATGGCTGTAGATATGTTTGAGTATATAAAATGCCTTTGGGATCTATAGAAACAATGCAGCTTCAGCTACTTTTCAGCGATGAATTAGAAACTTTCTCCACCAGATTTAAAGCAACAATTTCAGAAGCCAGAATATTTTTTGGCAACGACTTTCCGTGCCGCTTGCTTGAAAATGAATGTTCCTTGAACTTTCTTTCACCTAAGGTAACGGTACAAGTGTCAGGTTGCCAGGAAATGAGAAGACATATATCAACCCAACAGCAGAATCTCTGTGATCTCTGATGCATTTGTAAATAAAGTTTATTGGGCCATTGTCACTCAAAGGAGTTTGCCATGTTTACCGGATTACACCATGACCCCGGCCAAGGAAATGAAAGATTGGGGGGTGGTTTAGGGTTATGCTTGCTGTTATGTCTACTAGTGTAAACAATTGCTCGGGTAATGGATAGGTGCTGGATTACCAAATAATCTGGATTATTGATTGCAGAAATGTCAATGGCTCTGACTTTATGTGCCAAAATACAAAAACAATAGTGCCGAACTGGTGCGATTAGACCATTTGTGTGCAAAGTTTAAAGAGGTAAATAACTTAAAACAACTTACAAAGTTAGTATGTCACAACGTGGACTAAGGGACAGTCCGGCATGAGCCAAAAAATACAACAATAGGGGGTTACACAACTACAAACAAGGAGTACACAATAACAAACTACAGCCACTCCAGTAATGTAACGCCTGCCTGGATCCACAGACTCAGACGGGCTGTAATGGACAGGCTAGAGGGAAGCCACTCGCCAAGCAGGACCCAAGAACCCTGAAAACCTTTAACCCTTATACAGCGATTTGGAATTACACAGGGCCCTGGAGATCACTACCTGTGGAAGGCTGCAGTCTGAGAGAGTAGTCGTCAGGCAGGGTAAAACCAAGAATTGCGGAACAGGGACAGAATCAGCAGGCAAAGACGTAATCAGAAACAAGCAGAGGTCAAAACCGGATCGGGCATCGAGGTACAAAAACAGCAGGCAGGAGGGTAGTCAGGAAACAAGCGGTAATCAGCACACAAAATCACAGGACGAAACAGGAGCCAGAATTCTCAGAACTATCTCTGACAGAGGTCAGTAGACAGGAGGGGAATTAAAAAGGGTGTGGTGTCTTCCCATTGGCTGTAGCTGAATGATGGTACCTCAGCTGGGAGACACCCGCCACCTACAGTTAGCCAGTGGCACTGCAGATCCCCAGGAAACCCAGACCAGTGGATGAACGGAGCCTGTGCCCACCGGCGTCACTGGCATCGACTCCTCTCCCATCACCGGCACAATCCACGGCAGGAACACGGCGTCGCCTGGCGATTGGAGCAGAAGTCGAGGGAGCGGACTCCGGTGGTGACGTAACAAGTAACTTCAGCAGAGGGTTTCAGCAGCTCCTTCCACCTCCAAGACCACCATCCAAATTGCAAAGAGAATAACCAGCACCCTCTACTGGTAGCAGAGGGTATATAAAGGGACTGGGAGTGCTCGCAAACCAGAAACACCTGAGCTGGTAATTAGCCTGCTTGCTGGCAATGAATACTGACATTAACCCTAAAACTGCCAAAAGAAAGGAAAACATGTTTAATATTGAGAGTTAAGAATGGAAAATGACTCTGAAGTCCTGAATCTGTCACTAGTCTCTTAATGCAGAGAGACAGCCGTGACATAGTATCTGAAACAGGATAGTAGATGAAACTGGGACTGCCAGGCTGACCCTAAGTCTGGGAGCCCTGCGCTGTCCCTTATCTCGACAGTAGACTAAGGGGTACTTTGCACGCTGCGACATCGCAGGCCGATGCTGCGATGCCGAGCGCGATAGTCCCCGCCCCCATCGCAGCAGCGATTTCCTTGTGATAGCTGCCGTAGCGAACATTATCGCTATGGCAGCTTCACATGGACTCACCTTTCCTGCGACCGTCGCTCTGGCCGGCGACCCGCCTCCTTGTTAATGAGGCGGGTCGTGCGGCGTCATAGCGACGTCACACGCCAGGCGGCCAATTGGAGCGGAGGGGCGGAGATGAGTGGGATGTAAACATCCCGCCCATCTCCTTCCTTCCGCATATCCTACGGAAGCCGCAGTGACGCCGGTAGGAGATTTTCCTCGCTCCTGCGGCTTCACACACTGCGATGTGTGCTGCCGCAGGAGCGAGGAACAACATCGGACTGTTGAGTCAGTGTAATCATGGATTACGCCGACGCTGCACCGATGATGCGATTACGACGCTTTTGCGCTCGTTAATCGTATCATCGAGCCTTTACACACTATGATGTCGCATGCGATGCCGGAAGTGCGTCATTTTCAATTTGACCCCACCGACATCGCACCTGCGATATCGTAGTGTGCAAAGCCCGCCTTAGAGGTAGTCAGGATCAAACCACAAGCGTAGCCCTGTCTCCTGTCCAGGCCCTAACACCTAACTCCCCACCACCCAGGTGATTGACCCGAACAGAGCCCAACAAACCACCAATACAGAAAAAAAACGGGGGTAACAAAAACCTATACACACCAATCACATGCATCAGGGAATGACTACGGAGAAGGGTTTTGGGTAGGGTATAACAAAAGGAGAAAGACAAGTCTTTGACTGGACCAGGGAAGGAATAAACCCTTAATAGCCAAAAGGAAAAAAGCAATGTTTAATTGTGCATGGTCTCAGATGGCAATTGAGAACTCTGATCCTAAAGGGGGCTTTACACACTACGACATCGCTAATGCGGAGTCGTTGGGGTCACGGAATTTGTGACGCACATCCGGCCGCATTAGCGATGTTACTGCGTGTGACACCGATGAGCGATTTTGCATCGTTGCAAAAACGTGCAAAATCGCTCATCGGTGACATGGGGGTCCATTCTCGATTATCGTTACTGCAGCAGTAACGATGTAGTTCGTCGCTCCTGCGGCAGCACACATCGCTATGTGTGACGCCGCAGGAACGAGGAAGCTCTCCTTACCTGCCTCCCGGTCGCTATGAGGAAGGAAGGAGGTGGGCGGGATGTTCCGGCCACTCATCTCCGCCCCTCCGCTGCTATTGGGCGGCCACTCAGTGACGTCGCACGGACCGCCCCCTTACAAAGGAGGCGGTTCGCCGGTCACAGCGACGTCGCCGGGCAGGTAAGTATGTGTGACGGGTCTGGGCGATGTTGTGCGGCACGGGCAGCGATTTGCCCGTGTCGCGCAACAGATGGGGGCGGGTACCCACACTAGCCTTAAGGCTTTGTGGTCCATAAAACACAGTCCGTTTTTTTCACGGATGCATCCGTGTGGCAGCCGTGTGACATCCGTTCCATTCCGTATACGGGCAGTGTGTCATCCATGTGTCTTCCGGTTTTTTTGCAGACCGCAAAACATGGAAGCAGCTATATAGATAAATAGATGGATAGCTAGATATAGATAGAGGGATAGATAGAGAGATAGATGATAAATAGATAGATAGATAGATAGAATCATAGATAGATAGATAGAGGGATAAATAGATGATAGATAGATAGATAGATAGAGGGATAGATAGAAAAGCAGAGAGATAGATAGAGGGATAAATAGAGGGATGAATGAATGGAGGGATAGATAGTGGGATAGATAGATAATAGATGAGAGAGACATATAATGTCACACTCCCCAGCATTTTGTAATCTTGCACCCTTTAGTGTCTTTCATGTGGCACTAAAGGGTGCTTAGCCTTGTATTTAGCAAAAAAAAAAAAATATTAAAAAAAATGACGTGGGGTCCCCCTATTTTTTGTAGCCAGCTAGGGTAAAGCAGACAGCTGCAGCCTGCAGACCACAGCTAGCAGCTTCACCTTGGCTGGTAATCCAAAACAAAGGGCACTCCACACTGTTATTTTAAATTAAATAAATAATTTAAAACAAACCGTGGTGTCCCCCCAAATTGGATCACCAGCCAAGGTAAAGCGGACAGCTGTTGTCTGGTATTCTCAGACTAGGGAGGTCTGCAGTTCTTGGACCCTCCCCTGCCTAAAAATAGCAGGCCGCAGCAGCCCCAGAAGTGGTGCATCCATTAGATGTGCCAATCCTGGTGCTTTCCCCAGCCCCCAGTATCTATCAGATACTTGACATTAGTAACCCAGTCAGTAATAAAGAAAAATAGTCAACAAATTTTTATTTAAAAAACCACTCCCCAACACATTTCCTCTTTCACCAATTTATTGAAAAGAAAAAACAAATCTGGATCCGGCGTAATCCAATAAGGGGGTCCCACGACGATCCATACTATAGTCACTGTCCCAGTCAATGAAGAAAAGAATGCTACACATTGGCTGGGAAAGCAGTGCAGTGACCTGAGCTAACATCAATAGGTCAGCCCAGGTCACTGCAGGGTATGACCAGCGCTGACTTCGGGAGGTTAGCTAGGTTCATTACCTGCGGTGATGGAAGCCGCTGCACTCCTGACATCCGCGCTTGTCACTGAGTTCTATGCCTGCCGCGTTCTCAGATCACCTCTCGCGAGCAGCCCGTGACGTCACTGCAAGTCACAGTCTCGGGCCGGCCACGAGAGGTGATGTGAGAATGCGGCTGCCAGTGACGAGTGCTGACGTCAGGAGAGAAGGAGTTCATCACCTCAGGTAATGCACTTTACAACCTTCTGATGGCAACACTCATCATCCCCGCTGCTGCTCGCACACTGCATTGCGGGTATATGTTGACACATTGCAGTGCGGGTATAGGCTGTCACACTGCAGTGCGGGCATATGCTGACACACTGCAGTGCGGGCATATGCCGACACACTGCAGTGCGAGCAGCCGCGGGGCCGGAGCAGAACACAGACTGCAGGGGCACCCCGATGGAGGTCACACAGAAGTGCATCCGTGCGGCTTCCGGGGATTTTGTGGGCCCATTGACTTGTATTGAGTCACGGTCCACTATTACGGAACAGAATAGGACATGTTCCATAATAACGGAACGGACATACGGCATCCGATGTGTTTTTTTGTAGGATCGGATGCACACGGAAGTGATTCCATGTGCTTTCCAATCCTACACAAAAGACATTGAAAATATGGTCCTGTCCGTGGGTCCGCAAAAAAAACAGGAACTGACCAGGACAGACGGAACAGTCATGTGAATGAGCCCTAAGACTGTGACACATGACAGTATCTATCCCAACTGACCTCAAAAACTGGGCCGTAACAAGTTCCTTTTTCGATGGACCCATTTCTGTACATGCACCACTATTTGAGCGACGACTACTATGCTTGGATTTCTCCTGTAGCCTTATACATGATGAATATTGCACATGGGCAACCATATAGTCATACAAATTGGCCACTTCAGAGCCTATTGAAAACTGTATATTATGGTATCTCATTCTTTCAACCCACTAGTTCCATGCATACTGGACTGGTGTATACTGTATATTGGGGCATGACAGTTTTGATGCAGAAATTTCATACACCTGAATTGCTGTTGATTCTGATGTGAGTACATTGATTTCTGCAAACTATGTGCAGATATACAGGACAGAAATGTATCTACCACCTGTGAATATATAGATATAAAATAGGATTCAGAATCAGAAATAATTCAAATTATTCCAACTGCTCTCATTCTGTAATATTTTCTATACATGGTGCCATGGTGAAGGTGTTTGTCCAAAAATAAGACCTAGTAGGGATTTTCAGCATTTTCAGCTTAGGCTATGTAGTGACTATTTTACTATATGGATGACTATGAGGGGTATTTTACGATATGGAGGACTGTGAGGGTACATTGTACTATATGGAAGACTATGGGGGTGAATTACACTATTCGGAGGACTACAAAGGGTGCATTATACTATGTGGGAGACTATCGGGTGCACTATAGTGTTTGTAGGACTATGGGGCCCATTATACTATAAAGAGGACTAGGGTGTGCAATATATTATATACAAGACTATCGGAGGTATTATGTTCGACACTGAGGACATGTGACAGCTGCATCGGGGACTCTTTGTAGTCCGCCTGGTAAGACACATGGTTTACGTGCACCTCGTGCGAATGTTATATCGGGTGGGGGTGTTAGTCATCGTGATGTGGCAGGTTCAAATTTGCAAGTGAGGGTGGCGGTGAGAGATCTAGGTGTGGCAGGATGTTTCGGCAGGTGGATTAAGAGGATTCTTTGGTGAGTGGTGGAGTTGCCCCAGTGGCTACTACGAGGACTAGTTTGGCTGTGAATAGTGATGTTACTTTGGAGGTTGCTGTGGCTATAGACTCCTCTTCAAACACCACAGTGGATTTTATCCATATGGATGATAAAGCTAGGGGGAGGTCTATGTCTCTTTTGATGGGCCACTGGGGGTGCATTTGAAACAACAGGTCATGGAAAAAATCTGTAAGGATGAATATGAGGAGATTTTTTTCTCTTTTGCCTTTGGAGAAATTCAATCTTTATCTGGTTAAGTCGGACAGAAGTAAAAAGGATGAGGCAGAATGGAGGCATTATCGTCTCATTCCCTGGACTTTCCATAATTTGTTGCAGGCTTTGATGACGCTGGCTAGCGTTGTCACGGAAAAGATGCCCAAGAAATGTTCACCATTATTCTGTTACTTGGCTTCAATAGGGGAAGTTTACCAGAACTCATGGTGGAACAGCTTGGCTAAGCTATGGTGAGCAGTTTAGGCAGAGGAAGGCAGTGGTAGGACCACAAAGAGATTAGCTTATTGATGTGGTTGGTAGCATCACCTAAGACATCTTTGCAGTCTTTTCATTGGAGTTCCGGGAATGCCACTGGATCGTTGGCATCCCCGGCCGAGATTAAAAGGGGACTGTACTGGCAGTTCAATTAAAAGGAGTGGCGTTTTGGAGCCTCATGTAAATTTCAACATGAATGCTCCTTTTGGGGATACCACGGTTACGCTAAGTGATTTAACAGAGGAAAGATGAAAGGTAATGAGTCTTCAACAAAATTAGGACTACAGTAATGGTAGACGGGATGTTGCCGTTTCTAAATAGATATCCTGACAATGAGTCAGCCGAGTTTTTACGTTATAGTTTTAGTTTTGGTTTTAGGATACTGTCATCAGTTGAGCCTTGTGAGATAGAAAAATCTTAAGGCGGTCTGTATCAACAGCAATCTTGTATCTGACAAATAGTAGAAGGAGGATGAGCTTGACAGAATGGCGGAGCCTTTTAATTCTCCGCCTTGGCTGAAATGTAAAGGTTTTTCTTTTAGGAGTAGTTCCATAAAAGGAGCATAATAAAATCAGGTTGATCCATTATTTGTTGAATTTATGGTGCCCCTGCAGCTCCAGGCGCCACAGAGTATTGCACCTCATTTAGGGTGAGGTATTTGCCTCGGGTAAGGAGGGTGTTAATCACCCGTGTTCCACATTCACACTTTACATACAGCTTAGGAGCCAGCTCACTGGGGAACTGTGCTAGGGTAGGCAGGGGGGTTTGGCCAGCATGAAGCTGGGACTTTCCTGGTCACTAGGACAGCAATCTGGGGGCGGGTTCCACTTGGGGTAGAAGTAGGAGCAACTCACACAATAACCAGTAGTCTTTCCAGGACATCAGTTCTGGCAACATGACACCACCACCTTCTCTTCAACTTTTTCTTTCACGGGGCCTGAGGCTTGGAGTGGAATGCTCAGCCCGGGTTCCTCACTACTGGAGGGGCAACTCTTAAAAAGAACATTTTCCAAACACCGGTGGCTTCTTCCAACTTATCCGAGGTCGACGGGGCCCATCACAGCAGTTACCAGTGCTACTGCGGCAGCAACTGGGCTTCTTAAAGAACTGTGAGTAAAGACACCTGGAACCGCAGCAGCCCACTCGGACTTTTATTACCGAAGCCGGTGCCCCGCGCCTCGGCGCCAACGGCCACCGTCACTACTACTACTCCCCTCACCATACTCCCCGGGGCCCTGTCGACCTGTGGAGAGCGACTCCATCTTGGCTGCATGTCCATCTACCCTGGAGAACAGCAACAGCAGCGGTGGCTAATTCCCTGGCTGTGTACCATAGGTGGCGTCACAAGAAACTTTCACCTCCTATACTCTTCTTTTGGTGTACACCTCAGGGCACAAAATCGGGCAGGCTGCCACGCGATCCCAGACCCTCAGCACCATCCTGGTGACGAGTAAATAGGTATGAAACCCGACCTAGACCCCCTGCCCCCTGGGTGCTACATTTTGGCGCTGTGAACAGGATAACGTGTCCAGACCAAAACCTTGGTACTGTGCGCCTTACTGGACTGGGTTAAACATATTGCTTAAAAGGGACAGTCGCCATTAGTCATTTCACGTGGGAAAAGAAGGGGCGTGCCATCATGAGTGGTACCCGCAAAGAGCGCGAAAGCATGGCTGGAGCCCAGAAAGAGCGCGAAAGAGAGCCCCACTGCCGGAAACCAGCAGGAAACCCTGACTGACTTTAAAGATAGACTGTACCGGTTGTTTTTTTTGTGTACCCCTTGGCTGAACACCAGCATCTTAACCAGCCAGTGAACAGACTCTGGATAAAGACTCCATCGATGAACTGTGGCTCCAGGTCCTAGAACTGACCAGAGGTATGGCTGCTATGATCAAAGCGGTGCAACCTAAACAAGGGACTCAGCAACCTGTATCCATTGAACTGGCCTCCAGTGCTGATGACCTCCCCTGGCGGCGATGTTGGAGACACCCGCTGCCACAAGTCCCTGACCGGTATGATGCCGACAGGTAACTGACCTGCCGGCACTGGGACAAGGTTGGACACTTTGCCCGGGGATGTCCCTTGAGTGCCCAGAGCCAGGGGACCAGCCCTCTGGCACCACCAGCAGCCAAGCAATAATAATTGTTTTTCATATGCAAATGTTGATGTTTATTGCATGATGATTCTGCTGACCAGTAACTGTTGAAAATGTTTGCAACTGTTTAATGTGATGTGCCTTCCATAAATGGAAGAATGTTATTTGTTTATTGTATACAAAAATTGTGGTGTACTAACTTTGCTTGGTTGCAGCCCGGGAGTGCTGCCATTTGCTGTGGGGGAAGGTGGTGCCCCTGTGACTCCAGTCACCACAGAGTATTGCATCTCACTTAGGATGCGGTATTCACCTCGGGTAAGAAGGGGGTTAATCACCGGTGTTCCACATTTACACTTTACATACAGCTTAGGAGCCAGCTCACTGGGGAACTGTGCTAGGGTAGGCAGGGGGGTTGACCAGCACGAAGCAGGTACTTTCCTGGTCACTAGGACAGCAACCTGGAGGGCGTGTTCCACTTGGGGTAGAAGTAGGAGCAACTCACACAATCACCAATCAGTCTTCCAGGGACATCAGTTCTGGCTACACGACACCACCACTTTCTCTTCAACTTTTTCTTTCACGGGTTCCTCACTAATGGAGGGGCAACTCTTAAAAAGAACATTTTCCAAACACCGGTGGCTTCTTTCAACTTATCCGAGGTCAACGGGGCCCATCACAGCAGTGACCAATGCTACTGCGGCAGCAACCGGGCTTCTTAAAGAACTGTGGGTAAAGACACCTAGAGCCGCAGCGGACTCTTATTACCGGTGCCGGTGCCCCGCACCTCGGCACCAATGGCCACCGTCACTACTACTACTCCCCTCATGATACTCCCCGGGGCCGGCTCTACCTGTGGGGACCGACTCAATCTTGGCTGCATTTCCATCCACCCCGGAGGACAGCGACAGCAGCAGCGGCTAATTCTCTGGCCGCGTACCACAGGTGGCGTCACAGCAAACTTTCACCTCCTATCCCCTTCTATTGGTGTACACCTCGGGGCACGAAACCAGGCAGGCCACCGTAACATCCCAGATCCTCCACACCAGCCCGGTAACGAGTAAACAGGTACGAGACCCAACCTAGACCCCTTGCCCCCGGGTGCTACATATTCCCTTGGTAATTTGGTTGGTCAATGATGGTATTGGTCTAGAGATAGTGTCGGTATCGTACAGTTGTGCTCAAAAGTTTACATACCCCGACAGATTTTTTTGCTTTGTTGGCCTTTTTTCAGAGAATATGAATGATAACACAGAAACTTTTTTTCCACTCATGGTTAGTGGTTGGGTAAAGCCATTTATTGTCAAACTACTGTGTTTTCTCTTTTTAAATCATAATGACAACCAAAAACTTCCAAATGACCTTGATCAAAAGTTCACATACCCCAGTTCTTAATACCATGTATTGGCCCCTCTAATATCAATGACAGCTTGAAGTCTTTTGTGGTAGTTGTGTATGAGGTTCTTTATTTTCTCAGATGGTAAAGCTGCCCATTAGTCTTGGCAAAAAGCCTCCAGTTCCTGTAAATTCCTGGGCTTTCTTGCATGAACTGCGCGCTTCAGTTCTCCCCAGAGTGGTTCAATGATATTGAGGTCAAGAGACTGAGATGGCTACTCCAGAACCTTCACTTTGTTCTGCTGTAGCCAATGACAGGTCGACTTGGCTTTGTGTTTTGGATCATTGTCATGTTGAAACGTTCAAGTATGTCCCATCTGCAGCTTCCGGCCTGATGAGTGCAAATTTTGCTCCACTGTTTGGTGATACCGTGCTGCATTCATCCTTCCTTCACCTTTGACCAAGATTCCTATGCCTTTGTAGCTCAGACATTCCCACATCATCAGCAATCCACTTCCATGCTTTACAGTAGGAATGGTGTTTCTTTCATCATAGGCCTTGTTGACACCTCTCCAAATGTTACATTTATGGTTGTGGCTAAAATGTTTGATTTTGGTCTCATCACTCCAAATTACCTTGTTCCAGAAGTTTGGAGGCTTGTCTCCGTGCTGTTTGGCATATGGTAGGCAAGATACTTTTTGGCATTTGTGCAGTAATGGCTTTCTTCTGGTGACTTGACCATGCAGCCCATTTATCTTCAAGTGCCTGCTTATTATGCATCTTAAAACAGCCACACCACTAGTTTTCAGTGAGTCCTGCATTTCAGTTGATGTTATTTCTGGGTTTTTCTTTACAGCCTGAACAATTCTCTTGGCAGTTGTGGCCGAAATGTTTGTTGATTTACCTGATCATGGTTTGGTTTTTACAGAGCCCCTGATTTTCCATTTGTTAATCCCACTTTGAACACTGCTGACCGCCATTATCAATTCCTTGGACATATTTTTGAATCCCTTTCCTGTTTTATACGGTTCAACTATCTTTTTCCATAGATCTGTTGATAATTCTTTTGCTTTCCCCATGACTCAAAATCTAGAAATATCAGTGGATGGATGAAAGATGCAAGAGTCTGTCTGGATCTCAGAAACTCAGCTTTAATGCACACACTGATTAGAAGCAAACAGGTCAGGATGAGTGAGGTGAGGATATTACCTTTATTAGCCATTCAAAACCCATTTGTGTCAACTTCTGTGCATACGATCAGGCCAAAATCACCAGGATATGTGAACTTTTGATCAAGGTCATTTGGATGTTTTTGGTTGTCATTATGATTTAAAAAGAGAAAACACAGTAGTTTGACAATAAATGGCTTCACGCAACCACTAACCATGAGTGCAAAAAAAGTTTTTGTGTTATTCATATTCTTTGAAAAAAGGCCAAAAAAGCAAAAAATCTGCTGGGGTATGTAAACTTTTGAGGACAACTGTATGTCCATTTTGACAAAGCGGCGGAGTGGGTGCGTAAGCTAGGCAAGGGATCCCTTATGGCCAAGAGTCAGATGGATTTTAAGTTTGCATTTCATTTATTGCCGTAAATCCAGAAAGTTTTCACCTGGTAGGTGTTTTGGGAAAATAAGTTTTATGTTGATTGTTGTTTACCTATGGGTCAATTTTCTGTTCCTATTTCGAGAAATTTAGCTAGTTTCTAGAATGGGTAGTAAAAGAGGAGGCCGGTCTGGACTAGATCAATATTTTGATGAATTTCTTTGCATTGGACCTGCAGGGTCATGGTCATGGAAGTCTTCTTTCTGACGCATAATGGTAGAGCAGGTAGCTAGATGTTTTGGCATTCTGTTGGCTCCAGAGAAAATAGACAGTGTTGAACTTTCTGGACATTGAGATAGATTCTGTAAGGATGGAATGCTATTTGCCGGCGGATAAATTGGAGAATTTGAAGGCCTGTATACAAGATGCATTACAGGTCAAGAAAATTCATTTGCGGAGGCAACTCATTGTGGGCTGTGTGTGCAAGTGGTGAGCAAGATCATCTGTTGGGAGTCAGTTAGATATCAATCTTATGTCAGATCTCATATGCTGTGAAGGAGGGGGTTCATAATTGGATGGTTGAGAGTTGCATGTGTAGTTTGGTGCCATCCATCATTCCCCTTCCAACTATCCCTTTCAACTTATTTATTGCAGGAACTCCTCTTTTGGTTTGGGTACTGGGGCATTCGTATGTCTATTGGGGTTCCTGTCAGACTGACGCGAGACCAGCAGGATGATAGTTGGGTATCGCCAGAGAGGTTGCAACTGTTCGTTGGATCAGAGTTAGGGCTATACAATGGAATGGGATTATGCCTAAAAGGTATTATCATGTCATTCTGGATAGACTGCCAGATATTTTGGTGTTGCGCGCAGATGGAGCTTCAAGGGACTTGATCCATGCCACCAAGTGTGATTGTCTCAGACTTTTGTCTTCCTACCTTCCTACTTAAAATGCGGGTTAAGGTAAATCAGGACGTCTCTCGTTTAATTGCGCGTTTGTTGGGGGATATGGAATCATGATATAGAAACTCACTCTATGGAGTTTCTGAGGTCTGATGGGGTTCATTTAAATTCAATAGGGATCTATATTTTGGTGTTGGCTTTAATGGAGAGTGTTGATGAACCCTTGCTTTGTGGCGTGACTCACACGCATAAGGTGTCATGCATACTCGCTGTGGCGGAAAGGAGGGGGGATGTATGAAGGTGGTGGAGTGCACAAAAGAGCAAGGGGCACCCCCGTGCCGGAATGGATGACCCCAGGTGGTACAAGAGTATGGTTGGATTTAGAAATGGGTCAATGTCAGCTAAGCTCTCAGCTAGACATTGGTGCTGGCAGCATTCAGCAAGGTGCCCTCGAGCTGGTGGAGGTGGTGTTGCAATCGAGCAAAGGTGAAGTGGAACCTTAATTTTCCCCCGACTCCTTTTTCCGTTTGGTTATGCTATAGTTGTAATGATTTATGTGAATGTTATTTAGTGTTTGTTAATTTATAAACGGGGTTGTGGTGGCCTTTATATCCAATGTATATAGCATTGCAGGAGTATAAAGATATCTATAGGCAATGCAAAAAAAGAAATCAAACAAGCAAAACTAGCTACTGAAACAAAAATCGCCAATGACATTAAAATAAATCCCAAAATCTTTTATAAATACATTAATGCCAAAAGGAAAACAAAGGATAGTATTGGCCCCTTAAAATATAATAACAAGTTA
Source organism: Anomaloglossus baeobatrachus (assembly GCF_048569485.1). NCBI lineage: Eukaryota > Metazoa > Chordata > Amphibia > Anura > Aromobatidae > Anomaloglossus > Anomaloglossus baeobatrachus. The sequence continues at coordinate 863,708,318 of NC_134353.1, read as the reverse complement.
GTTATAGAGGACAAACAAAAGACTGAGATATTAAATAGGCATTTCTAATCTGTGTTCACCAAGGAACTGACTGTACCAGGCATCATTCAACAAGTAAAAAATCAAAGTTCACCACCCGATATAATTAATTTAACACAAGAAGAAGTACGCCTACGTCTGAGTAAATTAAACATTGACAAATCCCCAGGGCCAGATGGCATTCATCCACGAATATTGAGGGAATTGAGCTCTGTAATTGACAGACCGCTGTATCTCATCTTTTTAGACTCGCTTGTAACAGGGTTGGTGCCTCAGGATTGGAGGATTGCTGATGTGGTACCAATATTTAAGAAAGGTAAGAGGGTAGATCCAGGCAACTACCGTCCAGTAAGCCTGACATCAGTAGTATGCAAAGTTTTTGAGGGCATTTTAAGGGATGACATGCAAAAATATGTTGCAGAAAATAATAAAATAACTGACAGACAGCATGGATTCATGAAAGATAAGTCGTGTCTAACCAACCTGTTGGGGTTCTATGAGGGGGTAAGTGCAAACCTGGATATTGGTAATGCAGCTGATGTGATTTATTTGGACTTTGCAAAGGCATTTGATACTGTACCACATAATAGGCTTATACTAAAGCTCCAGAAGCAAGGACTGGGGGAAACTATATGCAACTGGGTAAGGAATTGGCTAAAAGATAGGAAACAAAGAGTAGTCATAAATGGAACATTCTCTAAATGGGCCATAGTCAGCAGTGGGGTGCCGCAGGGATCTGTGCTAGGACCAATTCTTTTTAATCTCTTTATTAATGACCTTGTGGATGGGATTGATAGTAAAGTGTCAGTCTTTGCTGATGACACCAAACTATGTAGGATATTAAAAACTGACCTTGATAGTATAATATTACAAAAAATCTGGATAAGATGTCAGAATGGGCAGATACTTGGCAAATGAGATTTAATGTTGATAAATGTAAAGTAATACACCTAGGACGGAGTAATCCTATAACTGCGTATACATTAAATGGAAGTAAACTCGGGACTACAGAACAGGAGAAGGACTTGGGTATTCTCATTACAAATAAGCTGAGCAGCAGCACTCAATGTCAGGCAGCAGCTGCAAAAGCAAACAAGATTCTAGGGTGTATAAAAAGAGAGATTAGATCCCGCGATCCCAACGTATTATTACCCCTCTATAAATCACTTGTAAGGCCACATCTAGAATATGGGATCCAGTTTTGGACTCCACATTTTAAAAAGGACATTCAGAAGTTAGAGTCAGTTCAAAGGCAGGCAACTAGACTACTACAAGGAATGGAGGCCTCCCATATGATGCAGGTTGAAAAAGTTAGATATGTTTAGCTTAGAAAAAAGACGTCTCAGAGGAGATCTCATTTATATGTATAAATATATGTGTGGTCAATATAAAGGACTGGCACATGACTTATTTCTTCCGAAGACAATACTAAGAACAAGGGGGCACTCACTGCGAGTGGAAGAAAAGCGATCCCGACAGCTAAATAGGAAAGGGTTCTTTACAGTTAGAGCAGTCAGACTGTGGAATACCCTACCACAAGAGGTAGTAATGGCAGATACTATAACAGCATTCAAAAAAGGGCTGGATGATTTCCTCAGTACACACAACATTGTTGGTTATAAATGACTTAGTGACCAAATCTAGAACTGGTGGAGGAAGGTTGAACTAGATGGATTTAGGTCTTTTTTCAACCTTAGTAACTATGTAACTATGTAATGTCTCGCAGTTACGTCTTGATTTAGTTAAGAGTTTAGGAACTGGGGGTCTGGCAGTCTGTCCATTAAGGTAAGGCTGTTAAGGCTGCTTTACACGGTACGACCGATTGTGCAATTTCACAATCGATCGTACCCGCCCCCATCCTTTTTGCGTCACGGGCAAATCGCTGCCCGTGTCGCACAAAGTCAGTAACCCCCATCACACGTACTTACCTCTCATGAGACCTCGCTGTGGGCGGCGAACGTCCACTTCCTGGAGTGGGAGGGACGTTCGGCGTCACAGCGACGTCACACGGCCGCCGGCCAATGGAAGCGGAGGGGCGGAGATGAGCGGGACGTAAACATCCCGCCCACCTCCTTCCTTCACATAGCCGGCGGCGGCTGCGTGACGCAGGTGAGCTGCTGTTCATCGTTCCCGGGGTGTCACACGGAGCGGCGTGTGCTACCACGGAAACGATGAACAACTAAATTAAACGATATTATGGAACCTAGCGACCAGTACACGACTCACGATTTGTGAGCGATACTGCGTCGCTAGGAGGTGTCACACAGGCCGGCATCGCCAGCGATGCCGGATGTGCGTCACAAAAACCGTGACCCCGACGATCTATCGCACGATAGATTGTCTGGTGTAAAGCCGCCATTAGACTTTCCAGAGTCCTCTGTTTGTCAATCTGTACCTGCCCTCCATGTAAGACAATGGTGTTATTTTTCTCCTTCTGTAGCCAACACCTATGGTACGCTTCGGTTGCTGGCATAGAAAATGGGCTTTGGCTTCCGTGGAAGAGAAATAACATGAAAAACCTCCATGTCTAGTGTGCATGTGTTTATCTAAAAAGTGACAGGTCTTCTCAGGAGGAAACAAAACTAGCAAATGGCAATCGTAATCCATCAAATCCAGAATTCAGATATGCATCATGTTTCCAGTCTCATCATTTTTTGTTTCATTTTTCAGCCTAATGACTTTACCATGACATATTTTTTAGGATTTGTGATTTGACTTGCATCATGCTTTTGCAGGAATACACATTATTCTAGTTGTTTTCCGCTGCCAGTCGCATCCCTGAATGATCTAAATGATCCCTTTGAGACAGTCGTGAATGAAACCTTTTTAACTGTATGGGTCGATTGCTTTTCAATTAAAATACTACCATGGCTGGCAGCACAGTAAAGTAGTGTTTATACGGCACAAATTCTTCGATATTTACGGAGTTCTCAAAAGGGATCAGAAAATTCCTCTCCAGGCAGTTGTACAATAACTTTGTGAAATAAAAGAATCCTCCATTGCTTTACAATTCACATTCATGGATATTCATGTGTGAAAATCCCAAACTATTTCCTTTCTGCCAGAGCTGCATTTTTTCCTTAAAGGGATTGTCTCATCTTGACCATCTCTTTCATGTATGCCCCATGCCAGAGAGAGGTGCTCCCTGCTCAGGGCCCCTCTGAGAACCAGGAGGAACACAAAAACACTTGACTTTAGGGTGGCCCTTGCTCCCGGTGCTGACAGATGATGGTCAAAGCTGGACTTGTGGTCACTAGATGCTTATCAGGCCAGCCTTAATCTCCATAAAGATTCATACATTGAGAAAAAACACCATATTTAATGGATAATCCATGTACAATTATTTTTTAAATCCTTCTGTGGAATACAAGCGGCAACAATTCTGGTATTTGGAAAACAGCAGTATATTTGCAGTCTGAACTGCAGCATAAAGGGTACTTTATCGGTATTGATATCACTAGCACGCGTACCCGCCCCCGTCGGTTGTGCGTCACGGGCAAATCGCTGCCCGTGGCGCACAACATCGCTAACACCCGTCAGACGGACTTACCTTCCCTGTGACGTCGCTCTGGCCGGCGATCCACCTGATGTTTACCTTGGTTACAGCTTACCGCAAGCTGTCAGACGCCGGCTCCTGCTCCCTTCACATTCAGGATTGTTGCTCTCTCGCTGTCACACACAGCGATGTGTGCTTATCAGCGGGAGAGCAACAATAAAAAAACGAACCAGCACTGTGTGTAACGAGCAGCGATCTCACAGCAGGGGCCAGATCGCTGCTCAGTGTCACACGTTGCATGTGAAAAGCAAGAACGACCGTTAATGATCAAAATTACTTACCTTACTTATCGCTGACGCGTCGTTCTATTCCCAATCATCATTGCTGTTGCAGGACGCAGGTTGTTCGTCGTTCCTGCGGCAGCACACATCGCTATTTGTGACACCGCAGGAACGAGGAACAACAGCTTACCTGCGTCCAGCCAGCAACGAGGTGGGCGTGTCTTTCCTTCGGCTGCTCTCCGCCCTTCCGCTTCTATTGGCCACCTGCCGTGTGACATCGCTGTAACGCTGCACGAACAGCCCCCTTATAAAGGAGGCGGTTTGCCAGCCACAGCGACTTTGCAGGGAAGGTAAGTATGTGTGACGGGGCCTAACGATATTGTGCGCCACGGGCAGCGATTTGCACAAACGACGGGGGCGGGTTCGCTCGCTAGCGATCTCGCTAGCGAGATCGCAGCATGTAAAGTGGCCTTAAAACGAGTACTATGGCTTTAAACAATATGGGACAGGCTTTCAAAATAATGGTAGCTGGTACATAGATATGGGAACAAAACCAAGCTTACTACATAAATTCAGTAGCAGAACTGAGCTTACTACATAAATATAGGAACAGAACTGTGCTTACGACATAAATACAGTATTAGAAATTAGTTTTTTACATAGATTTGGGAACAGACCCAAGCTTACCACATACATACATACATAGTAGCTTACTACATAGATATGGGAACAGAACTGAGCTTACTACATAAATTCAGTACCAGAAATGAGTTCACTAAATAGATATGGGAACAGAACCAAGCTTACGACATAAATTCTGTAGCTTACTACAGAGATATGGGAGCAGAACTGAGCTTACTACATAAATACAGTACCAGAACTGAGCTTTCTACATAGATATGGGAACAAAACCAAGCTTACCACATAAATACAGTACCAGAAATGAGTTTACTACATAGATATGGGAACAGAACCAAACTTACCACATAAATTCAGTACCAGAAATCAGATTACTACATAGATATGGGAAAAGAAGCAAGCTTACTACATACAGTGGGTACGGGAAGTATTCAGACCCCTTTAAATTTCTTACTTTTTGTTTCATTGCAGCCATTTGGTAAATTTAAAAAAGTTAATTTTTTTCTCACTACTGTACAATCTGCACCCCATCTTGTCAGAAAAAAATAACATAAATGTAGAAATTTTGCAAATTTATTAAACAAGAAAAACTGAAATAAGTCATGGTTATAAGTATTCAGACCCTTTGCTCAGACACTCATATTTAAGTCACATGCTGTCCATTTCCTTGTGATTCTCCATGAGATGATTTTACTCTGTCTTTGGAGTCCAGCTCTGTTTAATTAAATTGATAGGACTTGATTTGGAAAGGTGCACACCTGTCTATATAAGACCTCTCAGCTCACAGTGCATGTCAGACAAAATAAGAATCATGATGTCAAAGGAACTGCCCAAGGAGGTCAAAGACAGATTTGTGCAAGGCACAGATCTGGCCAAGGTTACAAAATAATTTCTGTAATACTCAAGGTTCCTAAGAGCCCAGTGGCCTCTATAATCCTTAAAGAAGAAGCTTGGGACCACCAGAATTCTTCCTAGACTTGGCTATCCAGCCAAACTGAGGTAAAGAAGAACCCCAAGATCACTGTGGCTGAGCTCCAGAGATGCAGGAAGGAGATGGGAGAAAGTTCCACAAAGTCAACTATCACTGCAGCCCTCCACCAGTCGGGCCTTTATGGCAGAGTGGCCCAATGGAAGCCTCTCTTCAGCCTCTCCTCAGTGCAATACATATGAAAGCCCCCATAAAGTTTGCAAACAAATGAAGGACTCCCAGACTATGAGAAATACGATTCTCTGGTCTGATGAGATGAAGATAGAACTTTTTGGTGATAATTATAAGCGGTATGTGTGGAGAAAACCAGGCATTGCTCATCACCTGCCCAATACAATCCCAACAGTGAAACATGGTGGTGGCAGCATAATGCTATGGGGTGTTTTTCAGCTGCAGAGCCAGAATGACTGGTTGCAATTGTAGAAAAGATGAATGCAGCCAACTACAGAGATATTCTGGAAGAAAACCTCTTCTAGAGTGCTCTGGACCTCAGACTTGGCCGACAACAACAAGACAATGACCCTAAGCACACAGCTAAAATAACAAAGGAGTGGCTTCAGAACAACTCTGTGACCATTCCTGACTGGCCCAACCAGAGCCCTGACCTAAACCCAATTGAGTATGTCTGGAGAGACCTGAAAATGGCTGTCCACCAACATTCACCATCCAACCTGACGGAACTGAAGAGGATCTGCATGGAAGAATGGCAGAGGATCCTGAAATCCAGGTGTGAAAAACGATGCATCATTCCCAAGAAGACTCATGGCTATACTAGCTCAAAAGGATGCTTCTACTCAATACTGAGCAAAGGATCTGAATACTAATGTCCATGTGATATTTCAGTTTTTCTTGTTTTATAAATTTGCAAAGATTTCTACATTTATGGGGTTTTTTTCTGTGAAGATGAGCTGCAGAGTGTGTACATTAATGAGAAAAAAAATATTTATTTTTTTAAATTACCAAATGGCTGCAACGAAACAAAGAGTGAAAAATTTAAAGGGGTCTGAATACTTTCCGTACCCCTGTAAATACAGTACCAGAACTGAGCTTACTACATAGATAAGGGGACAGAGCAGAAGCCTTACTACATAAATACAGTACCAGAAATGAGTTTACTACATACTGTAGATATGGGAACAAAACCAAGCTTACTACATAAATTCAGTACCAGAACTGAGCTTACAACCGTACATTGGTATGGAAACAGAACCAAACTGAACAGAACTGAACTACATAAATTCAGTACCAGAAATTAGTTTATTCCACACAATAGATGCAGGAGGAAAAACAAGCTTACTAACAGAGATGTGGATTCAACATGATGTCAGAAAAAAAATACTGTGGATTGAAAATTGAAAATTATTCTCATAATTTTGCCTTGTTCATCCAACAGGAAGTTGTGTTAACAAAAATTGAACACTATACTAAAGTAAAGGCCGGTTTACACGCTACAATATATCTAACGATATGTCGTCGGGGTCACGTCGATAGTGACACACATCCGGCATCGTTTGACATATCATAGCATGTGACAGCTACGAGCGATTGTGAACGAGCAATAATACTCACCTTATCGTTGCTCGTTGACACGTCGCTCATTTTCTAAAAATCGAACATCCTTCTGTGCTCCGGGTGTTCATCGTTCCCGAGGCAGCACTCCGTGTGACACCCCGGGACCGATGAGCTGCAGATTACCTGCGTCCCGCCGGCAATGCGGAAGGAAGCAGGTGGGCGGGATGTTATGTCCCGCTCATCTCCTCCCCTCCGCTTCTATTGGCCGGCCGCTGTGTGACGTCGCTGTGACGCCGAACGTCCTTCCCCCTTCAGGAAGAGGATGTTTGCCGCCCACAGCGAGGTCGTTTGGAAGGTAAGTGCGTGTGATGGGGGTTTACGACTTTGTGCGACACGGGCAACAAATTGCCCATGCCGCACAAACGATGGGGGCGGTTGCGATCGCAAATGTGATCGCACGACATATCCACACGTGTAAAGCAGGCATTAGATAATAAGGCCCTTTTGAACACCAATTCTGACCAGTGTCACTTTATGAGGTAAAAACTCTGGAACACTTCAATGGATCCCAGTGATTCTGAGACTGTTTTTCATGCATGTTAGTAGTATATTTACGATTATATTTTGTATTTTTGTTTGTGGGAATATTTAAAATTTGTTGAAAATGTTGAAAATTTCACCATTTTCAAACTTTGAATTTGTATGTCCTTAAACCAAAGTTATGCCACACAAAATAGCTAATTTCCCACATGTCTATTTTACATCAGCACCATTTTTGAAATATTTTTTTTTGTTAGGAAGTTATAAGGGTTCAGAGTTTATCAGCAATTTCCATTTTTTTAGGGACCACATCACATTTGAAGTGACTTTGAGAGAACTAAGTGATAGAAAATGCCCTAAAGTGACACCTTTCTAAAAACTGCACCCCTCAAACTTCCCAAAACCGCATTGAAGAAGTTTATTAACCCCTCATGTGCTTCACGGGAACTAAAGCAATGTGGAAGTATAAAATTAAAATTTTACTTTTCCCACAAAAATGTTACTTTAGCCAAAATGTAGCATTTTTACAAGGATAACAGGACAAAATGGACCATACAATTTGTTGTGCAATTTCTCCTGAGTACGCTGATATCTCATATGTGGTGGAGAACTACTGTTTGATTGCACACCAGCGCTCGGAAGAGAAAGAGCGCTATTTTACTTTTAGAGCGCAAAAGTGGGGGAATAGATAGCTATCTAGCCTTGCTTTAGTCTTTTAGGTTAACAGGGGTTTTTACTTATCCATTTGTTTGTCGAATCACCTTTTGGGTGCAGCTATATATACCTTCTCCCTGCTGGTGTTTTCTGCTGGTGATATTCTCATTTGGATGTCGATATACATACTGCTTTTGTTTATGCCAGTCAGTGAAAGACCAGTTGGAGTTTATCTCGCTGCAGTTTTTGCTCTTCACCCTGGACCTATCTTCTGTTTGCAGTTGTGAAGTAGGCGGCATACTCTCTAGCAATATGTACATTACCATTTCACTTTGTATTATGTGGTTTGTTTTTACTCACTATGGGATGTCTTCCTATCTGAGCACTCCCTCTTTTCTGTAAGTAAGATACATTCTGCTCTACCCTCCGGTTCTTTGGAAGGTACACAAATCACTCGATGGCCATTCAGGCAGCGAAGATCCGAGTTGACATAGTTTAGTCTTGGTTTAAGGCCATTCTAGGCTATGCAGGCATCACTAAGGTCTGCAGAGTCCAAATCTATAGTCTGTACAGGAACCGGCTGAGTAAAGGTACCATCACACTAAGCAACATCGCTAGCAACATCGCTGCTGAGGCACAACTTGCTAGCGATGTTGCTGTGTGTGACATCCAGCAACAACCTGGCCCCTGCTGTGAGGTCGCTGGTTGTTGCTGAATGTCCTGGACCATTTTTTAGTTGTTGATCTCCCGCTGTGAAGCACACATCGCTGTGTGTGACAGCAACAGAGCCACAACTGAATGTGCAGTGAGCAGGGAGCCGGCTTCTGCGGACGCTGGTAACGAATGTAAATATCGGGTAACCAAGAAGCCCTTTCCTTGGTTACCCGATATTTACCTTTGTTACCAGCGTCCGCCGCTCTCAGCTGTCAGTGCCGGCTCCCTGCTCCCTGCACACGTAGCTGGAGTACACATCGGGTAATTAACCAGATGTGTACTGTGGCTAGGAGTGCAGCGAACAGGGAGCCGGCACTGGCAGTGTGAGAGCGGTGGACGCTGGTAACGAAGGTAAATATCGGGTAACCAAGGGAAGGGCTTCTTGGTTACCCGATGTTTACCGTGGTTACCAGCGTCCGCAGAAGCTGGCTCCCTGCTGCCTGTACACATAGCAGAGTACACATCGGGTAATTAACCCGATGTTTACTGTGGGTAGGAGTGCAGGGAGCCAGCGCTAAGTGGTGTGCGCTGGTAACTAAGGTAAATATCGGGTTGGTTACCCGATATTTACCTTAGTTACCAAGCGCAGCATGCTTCCGTGTGTAGCGACGCTCCAGCGATCCCTGCCAGGTCAGGTTGCTGGTGGGATCGCTGGAGCGTCGCTTAGTGTGACATCTCACCAGCGACCTCCTAGCAACTTACCAGCGATCCCTATCAGGTTGTATCGTTGTTGGGATCGCTGGTAAGTTGTTTAGTGTGTTAGTGTGACTGGGCCTTAAGTAGCAGTTTTATCAGTGTTTTACCTATCACTCTCATGTGAGTTGATTACATAATCACAACAGCCAAACATGTGGATGTTAAGGCTATATGCCCACGGGAGCTTGTTTGTGCGAATTTTACCGCGGAAAACCTGCGGATTTTTCTGGATTTTCCAGATAAATCCGCAGGTTTTAGCATGTACAATCACTCACCATGTTATCCTATGGGACATGGGGAGTGCTGTGTCCACGCTGCGGAGAGTGCAGCTGCCGAACATGCTGCGGATGTCCGCATCCGCACGTATAATTGCATGTCAATTATTCATGCGGAATTACCTGCGGATGTCCCGGCCCTCCGCTATGGAGATAGAGGCCGGGACGTCCGCAGGTAAGCCGCATGAATGTCTGCATGTTTCCCGCAGCTATTCCGCTGGAATCTTGCAGCTAAAAATAGCTGCGGACGCCGGCGGGCAGCTGCGGGAAACATGCGCTCGTACCTGCAGATACATCCGCAGGTACGAGCGCCCGTGGGCACATAGCCTTAGTGTTGTTTAGACACATTGTGGTGCTTAGACGTGAGGGCATTTGGATTTGGAAGTGCAGATTTGTACAAATACAAAATGCAGATATGTACACATACATGTACACATACACAGACATGTACACATACAGTACCCACATAAAGTACACTACACAGACATGCACATATACAGTAAGCAGACAAACACACATATAGTAAGCAGACATTCACACACATATGCAGATATGCACAAATCCATGAATATACATACAGTACACAGACATGCACAAATACAGTACGCAGACATGCACAAATACAGTACGCAGACATGAACTCAGACAGACATGCAGACATATAGTACACAGACATCCACTCACATACGCAGACATACAAACTCACACATGCAGACATGCTCACTCACACATGTAGATATGAACACATACAAACATGCACACATACTGTATACACATATGCATACATACAATACATAGACATGCACACATACAGTACACAGACATACACATACAAATCACTAGTCAGACCACACTTGGAGTATTGTGTGCAATTTTGGGCGCCGGTGCTGAAGAAAGACATTACTGAACTTGAAAGGGTTCAGAGGCGGGCTACTAAAATAATAAATGGAATGGGTGCATTACAATACACGGAAAGGTTATCAAAATTAGGTCTATTTACTCTAGAAAAGAGAAGACTTAGGGGAGACCTAATAAATATGTACAAATATATCAGAGGGCCATATAGAGATCTCTCCCATGATCTGTTTGTACCAAGGACTATGACAAGAACAAGGGGGCATTCTTTTCGATTGGAGGAAAGAAAATTCCTACATCAGCATAGAAGAGGGTTCTTCACGGTAAGAGCAGTGAGGCTCTGGAACTCTCTTCCTGAGGAAGTGGTGATGGCCAACTCACTGAATGAATTTAAGAGAGGAATGGATGCATTTCTTGTTAGCAAAAGTATAGAAGGTTATAAATAGCATAATCTTACAGGTAGATAGAAGAGCAACCTAGATTATTAGAGGAATGGGGGGGGCTGCAATACCAAGACAGGTTATTAAACTTGGGGTTAGTTAGTTAGGAAAAACAAAGGCTTAGGGGGATCTAATCACAATGTATAAATGTATGAGGGGACAGTACAGAGACCTTTCCAAAGATCTCTTTACACCTAGGCCTGCGACTGGAACACGGGGGCATCCGCTACGTCTTGAGGAAAGAATGTTTAATCATAATCACAGATGAGGATTCTTTACTGTACGAGCAGTGAGACTATGGAGCTCTCTGCCGTATGATGTTGTAATGAGGGATTCACTAGTAAAATTTAAGCAGAGCCTGAACGCATTTCTTGAAAAATATAATATTACCAGTTATGTATATTAGATTTTATGACAGGGTGTTGATCCAGGGATCTAGTCTGATTGCCGTATGTGGAGTCAGGAAGGAATTTTTTTCCCCATTGGAGCTTATTTGACACATTGGGGTTTTTTTGCCTTCCTCTGGATCAACATGTTAGGCTACGGGTTGAACTAGATAGACTAAGGGGCACTTTGCACACTGCGACATCGCAGGTGCGATGTCGGTGGGGTCAAATTGAAAATGACGCACTTCCGGCATCGCATGCGACATCGCAGTGTGTAAAGGCTGGATGATACGATTAACGAGCGCAAAAGCGTCGTAATCGTATAATCGGTACAGCGTCGGCGTAATCCATAATTACGCTGACGCAATGGTCCGATGTTGTTCCTCGCTCCTGCGGCAGCACACATCGCTGTGTGTGAAGTCGCAGGAGCGAGGAACGTCTCCTACCGGCCTCACTGCGGCTTCCGTAGGATATGCGGAAGGAAGGAGGTGGGCAGGATGTTTACATACTGCTCATCTCCGCCCCTCCGCTCTGATTGGCCGCCTGCCGTGTGACGTCGCAGTGACGCCGCACGACCCGCCCCCTTAACAAGGAGGCGGGTCGCCGGCCACAGGGACGTCGCACGGCAGGTGAGTGTGTGTGTGAAGCTGGCGTAGCGATAACTTTCGCTACGCCAGCTATCACCACATATCGCTGCTGCGACGGGGGCGGGCACTATCGCACTCGGCATCGCAGCATCGGCCTGCGATGTCGTAGTGTGTAAAGCCCACCTTAGAGTCTCCCTTCAACCTTAAAAACTATGAAACCTATGAAACATGCAAGCATACAGTATGCAGATATGAACACATGTACGCAGACCAGGGCCGGATTATAGGCGGGGCAGGCGGGGCTTCAGCCCCGGGGCCCCCACCAAAAGAGCTTCCAAGGGGGCCCCCACCACCAGGGCCATACTTGCCACCCGTCAGCAATTTTTTTTTTCTTTTCTTCACACCCGCTCCCCCTCCGTTAAGACAGTCTAAATCAGCTGTGTTTTCGGGGGGGGGGGCACACCTACATTTATTTGTATCTGCGTCTCTAAGACGCAAAAACAAGCTGCGGGCACAGGACGCTGATTGACCTCGGAAGTACCATCGTTTGTACTTCCGGGGTCAGAGGTGTGCCTGCTCCCTGCTCTGCTGCGGCGTCCAATGCTGCGGACGTCACAGCAGGACGCCACGGACGTCACAGCAGGACGCCGCCGCGGAGAAGACCCACGCGCGCGGCCGGCTGGCTGGCCGGCCGGCCGCGGAGGAGAGGACCCACGCGGGCGGCCGGCTGGCTGGCCGGCCGCGGAGGAGAGGACCCACGCGGGCGGCCGGCTGGCTGGCCGGCCGCGGAGGAGAGGACCCACGCGGGCGGCCGGCTGGCTGGCCGGCCGCGGAGGAGAGGACCCACGCGCGCGGCCGGCCGCGGAGAAGACCCACGCCGCGGCCAGGAGAGGAGACTAACCGGAGCAGGAGAATGGCACCGGAACAGCAGCAGGACGATGGCGGCCTATACCGGAGCAGCAGGAGGATGGCATCAGAGCAGGTAGGGACAGAGCTGAAGAAAGATGTGTGGTGTGATGCAGAGCTGTGTGGTGTGATGCAGAGCTGTGTGGTGTGATGCAGAGCTGTGTGTGTGAAGCAGAGCTGTGTGTGATGCAGAGCTGTGTGTGTGAAGCAGAGCTGTGTGTGTGAGTGTGTGTGTGAAAGAGAGCTGTGTGTGTGTGAAGCAGAGCTGTGTGTGAAGCAGAGCTGAAGAAATATGTGTGGTGTGAAGCAGAGCTGTGTGTGTGTCTGTGTGTGAAGCAGAGCTGTGTGTGTGAGTGTGTGTGTGAAAGAGCTGTGTGTGTGTGAAGCAGAGCTGTGTGTGAAGCAGAGCTGAAGAAATGTGTGGTGTGAAGCAGAGCTGTGTGTGTGTCTGTGTGTGAAGCAGAGCTGTGTGTGAGTGTGTGTGAAAGAGAGCTGTGTGTGTGTGAAGCAGAGCTGAAGAAATGTGTGGTGTGAAGCAGAGCTGTGTGTGTGTCTGTGTGTGAAGCAGAGCTGTGTGTGTGTCTGTGTGTGAAGCAGAGCTGTGTGTGTGTGAGAGAAGCAGAGCTGAAGAAAGATGTGTGGTGTGAAGCAGAGCTGTGTGTGTGTGAGAGAAGCAGAGCTGAAGAAAGATGTGTGGTGTGAAGCAGAGCTGTATGTGTGTGTGTGTGTGTGTGTGTGTGTGAAGCAGAGCTGAAGAAAGATGTGTGGTGTGAAGCAGAGCTGTGTGTGTGTGTGTGTGTGTGTGTGAAGCAGAGCTGAAGAAAGATGTGTGGTGTGAAGCAGAGCTGTGTGTGTGTGTGTGTGTGAAGCAGAGCTGAAGAAAGATGTGTGGTGTGAAGCAGAGCTGTGTGTGAAGCAGAGCTGAAGAAAGATGTGTGGTGTGAAGCAGAGCTGTGTGTGTGTGTGAAGCAGAGCTGAAGAAAGATGTGTGGTGTGAAGCAGAGCTGTGTGTGTGAAGCAGAGCTGTGTGTGTGAAGCAGAGCTGTGTGTGTGAAGCAGAGCTGTGTGTTTGAAGCAGAGCTGTGTGTGTGTATATATGAATCAGAGCAGTCTATGCGGCACCCCAGAACTATATGGGTCCCCCAGAGCGCTAAGCCACCCATCCCAGTAATGTGTACGCCACCAGAGCGGTTTGCCACTCCAGTAACGTCTATGCCCCCCCCCAGTAATGTCTATGCCCCCTGCCCCTCCTGTAATGTATTTATTGTAGGCCCCAGCCCCTCCTGTGATGTATATACATCAGTGCTGTGTCAGTGTGCATGGTGTGCAGTCATGTCTGTTATTGATGGCCATCATGCAACACAGCCATATGTCCTGGAGGAGCTGAAAACAAGCGGGAGAGGTGAGTGAGGCTGCTTGTGACTTCTCCATATTAACACCTGTAATGCGTCTGTGTCTGCATGTATGTCAGTGTATATGACTGTGCATATATTTGTCTGTTTAAATGTATTTTTGTGAATTTGTCTTCAAATATGTATATGTACGTATGCCTGTATGTGTGTGTCTGTGTGTGGATGGGGCCCACTGAGACTCAACCGGGGACCACAAAAACCTGGAGCCGTCCCTGGCTGCCTTAACATTGGGATCAATTAAAAATATGTGAGTAAAGGCCGCTTTACACGCTGCGATATCGGTCCCGATATCGCTAGCATGGGTACCCGCCCCCATCTGTTGCGCGACACGGGCATATCGCTGCCCGTGCCGCACAACATCGCCCAGAGCCGTCACACATACTTACCTGTCCGGCGACGTCGCTGTGACCGGCGAACCGCCTCCTTTCTAAGGGGGCGGTCCATGCGGCGTCACAGCGACGCCACTGAAGCGTCACTTAACCGCCGCCCAATAGCAGCGGAGGGGTGGAGATGAGCGGGATGTAACATCCCGCCCACCTCTTTCCTTCCGCATAGCGGCCGGGAGGCAGGTAAGGAGAGGTTCCACGTTCCTGCGGCGTCACACGGAGCGATGTGTGCTGCCACAGGAACGAGGAACAACTTCGTTACTACTGCAGCAACGATATTAGAGAATGGACCCCCATGTCACCGATGAGCGATTTTGCACGTTTTTGCAACGATGCAAAATCGCTTATCGGTGTCACACGCAACGGCATCGCTAATGCGGCCGAATGTGCGTCACGAATTCCGTGACCCCAACGACTCCGCATTAGCGATGTCGCAGCGTGTAAAGCCCCCTTTACTCTACTTTCTTTGTATAAGTGACGACTGTGAGTGATCCTGGACTGTATCTGTATTGTACTGTGTGTATAAGTGACGGCTGTGAGTTATCCTGGACTGTATCTGTATTGTAGTCCTGTAAATCTGAATGTGGCAGATCAGGGTAAAGGTCCAGTCACACTAAGCAACTTACCAGCGATCCCAACAACGATAGGGATCGCTGGTAAGTTGCTAGGAGGTTGCTGGTGAGATGTCACACTGCGACGCTCCAGCGATCCCACCAGCAACCTGACCTGGCAGGGATCGCTGGAGCGTGGCTACACGAGTTGCTGGTGAGCTCACCAGCAACCAGTGACAAGCCCCCAGCGCCGCGTGGAAGATGCTGCGCTTGGTAACTAAGGTAAATATCGGGTAACCAACCCGATATTTACCTTGGTTACCACCGCACGGAGCTACACGTGCAGAGAGCAGGGAGCAGCGCACACTGAGCGCTGGCTCCCTGCTCTCCTAGTTACAGCACACATCGGGTTAATTTCCCGATGTGTGCTGTAGCTACACGTGCAGAGAGCTGGGAGCAGCGCACACTGCTTAGCGCTGGCTCCCTGCTCTCCTAGTTACAGCACACATGGGGTTAATTAACCCGATGTGTCCTGCAGCTACATGTGCACAGAGCAGGAGCCGGCACTGACAGTGAGAGCGGCGGAGGCTGGTAACAAAGGTAAATATCGGGTAACCAAGGACAGGGCTTCTTGGTTACCCGATGTTTACATTGGTTACCAGCCTCCGCAGAAGCCGGCTCCTGCTGCCTGCACATTTAGTTGTTGCTGTCTCGCTGTCACACACAGCGATCTGTGCTTCACAGCGGGAGAGCAACAACTAAAAAATGGCCCAGGACATTCAGCAACAACCAACGACCTCACAGCAGGGGCCGGGTTGTTGCTGGATGTCACACACAGCAACATCGCTAGCAACGTCACAAAAGTTGTTCGTTAGCAGCGATGTTGCTTAGTGTGACGGGGCCTTAAGATACATGTTTATTGGATTTATATCTAAATGCTACAGTTCGTGCTCTACTGTTATGGCTAAAAATGTTAACGTTTATGGGGCCCCCACCAGATTTTCTGCCCAGGGGCCCCCACCAACCTTAATCCGGCCCTGACGCAGACATGCACACATATGCAGACATGTACACATAAGCAGACATGAACATATACGCAGATATAAACACACAGTAAGCACAAATGCACAGATACAGTACACAGACATGCACACATACAATTTGCACACATACACACACAGTATGCAGATGTACACACATACAGTACACAGACATGCACACATATGATATGCAGACATGCACGCACATGGTATGCAGACATGCATGCATACATACAGTATGCAGACAGGCACACATGGTACACAGACATGCACACATTGTTCTGTCCCCACTTAAAGGCGATGTAGTTGTGAGAGGTTGTGAGAATCTTACCTTCGTTTTTCCTATAGGTGGGGCAGACAGGACCAGAGCGCTCCAGAGTGAAACATGCACATGCTGAGATGAAACAATGGTGGTTTATTTTCTCCAAAGGTTAGGACATGCAGAGTGCAGTAATCCAAGTACTTGGCATTGTAATTCTCCAGTGATGCTTGCCTCTGAAGCTACTACGTGGTCAGAAGACTTTGCTCCTAGTAGCTCCAATCCAATAAGGGATGTTGTTCTCACAAACTCTGGTTTGGAATGAACATACCAGGATGTGATGCAAGAGGGTCATCAGACACTCCCATGGGCTGGAGAAAAGAAACAGAGGAGCCGAAAGGTCTGACCAGTAGATGGCAGCAGAGACAAGCATGAAAAACATTAAATAACGGTGTTAACTGAAACAAATAGAAACAGCACATTCCCCGTCTGAAATTCACTTTGGGGATTTCACTATTAAGTCCATAATACAACCTGAAAGGAAAGGCATGTTAAATGCAAAAACAAGCTCAATTGAGTCCAAAACAAGAAGGATGGCTCAAAGTTCATGTCTGGTAGCGTTCATCCTGTAGGGACGCTCTCTATGGGCAAAAGCAGAACAAGTTCGTGGATTGGCCTTGCAAAAGTCTTCGTCTTACCTTTCCTGATGACCTTTAGCTCCACCTTCCGAACATTGCCGTCCTGACTAGGCAGTATCCTAGTAATTAGTCCCATAGGCCAGGCAGTCCTTTCTGTGGTCTGATCTTTCATGAGGACTAGGTCTCCTTCCTTGAGGTTCGGCTTGGGATGTCGCCACTTCTTTCTTACTTGAAGAATGGTGAGGTATTCCTTCCTCCATCGGTTCCAGAAGTAGTCAGCCAAGTATTGAACCCGTTTCCAGTGTTTTTGATAAGTGTTCGCGTGGTTGAACTCTCCGCTGGGCATTACCGCGTTGTCAGTTTTTTGGGTAATAAGAGTAGGAGTCAATATGGTTGGTGTTTCTGGATCCATGGTCACCGGCACAAGGGGTCTTGAATTGATAATGGCTGAGACTTCAGCTAAAAGAGTGACTAGAGTCTCATGTGTGAGTCTTGAGGAATTGACGTCCATTAGCATGGAGTTCAAGATGTTGCGTGAAATCCCGATCATTCTCTCCCAGGAGCCTCCCATTTGAGAACTGTGAGGGGGATTGAAGATCCAGGTGCAACCTTTCTCTGCCAGCTGATCTTGGATAGGTTTGGTGTTGATGTTCAGTTCTCTACATGCACCAACGAAGTTGCTTCCACGGTCAGACCTCAGCTGTTTCACTGGTCCTCTGATGGCAAGGAACCTTCTCAAGGCGTTGATTAGGCTGGAGGTATCCATGGACTCTAACACCTCAATGTGAACGGCTCAAACACTCATGCAGGTGAATAACACAGCCCACCGCTTGCTATTTGCTTGGCTGCCGCGGGTTCTGCGTGTGGACACCATCCATGGTCCGAAAACGTCTAGGCCCACGTAGGTGAAAGGTGGCTCTGTCTGTAGAAAGTCTGTCTGTAGGCAAGTCAGCCATTTGTTGGTAAAGTTGTTTTCCTCTCGCTTTACGACAGTGCACACAATCGTATAGTATTTGTGCTACACGTCTCTTCATCCCAATAATCCAGAGGCCTGCAGACCGTAAAGCACCTTCTGTAATTTGCCTGCCTTGGTGTTCAGTCTTTTCATGGTGGTGTCGGATCAGCAAGACTGTAACATGGTGTTTGTTGGGAAGGATGAGAGGATTTTGTTCTGCAACTCCAAGATGAGCCAGGTTCAAACGACCGCCAACTCTCAGTAAGCCGAAACTGTTGATGACTGGGTTTCCATTCTATGGCGAATTCACTCTGTTGGAGGTGGCATATTATGAGGGACTCGCTATGGGAGATGTCCTCAGAAGAAAGGGGTTTGTGGCAGACATGCCAGCGATGACAGTCTTTGTTTTTAAGGTCCGTATGATAGCATCTGGCGATGTGCACTAACCTAGCGACAGTCCTGATGAGCCTCATCCAGCTGGAGAAACGTTCAAAACGTTGGCAACCGAGGTTGGAAGTTTTTTCTGCACTGGTGGCCAGGGTATTGACTTCAGCTCGGACATCTGGATCGTCGTCTGGATCTAGGATGCTGAAGGCTTCCTGGAGACCTTCTTCTGACTGTCTCAGCAGGAACTCTGGACCTATAAGCCAAGAAGAGTTATCAAAGGAACTTATAGACATAGGTCTGGTTGCGTGATCTGCTGGATTCGGTTTGGTTGGTACAGGTTCTGCCAGGTTGTTGCAGACTTCCTTGTCCATAAAGGCAACAATATGTTCTCTCATTTCAGGTTTGCTGTTCATAGAACGCTGAAGAGAGTTAAATCTGGTCTGAGCTTGATCTCGGTTGTTTGGGAGTCTTACCCTGGTAGATCGGAAGGGTAATGGAGAGACCCAATGGTTGGTTTTGTCTTTAGAAAACTCACAGTCCATTATTCCGATGAATTCTCTGTCCTCTACTGACAAGGCTACTTTATCGTCGTCCTTGGTTGTGAGAAAGACTGATCTTCCCAAGTTGTCGATATGCAGAGAAGAAGCGATGTCAGGTAGCTGTATTGTGTCTGGAGAATTCTCTTTCACTCCATAGTGATGAGGACATGGCTTTAGGCAGGTTGTGCGCCCATCTCCATGCACGTAAGTCTTGAAGGAATCAATTCCTGATCGGTCAACGCACACATTTCCTATTACTACCCATCCCAAGTCCAGTCTCTGGGCGTATGGTGCATAGTCAGGCCCATTACACTGCTGTCGCACCTTGTGTATCCTTAGATTGTCTCTGCCGAGCAGCAGTAGAATCTCTGCGTTATTGTCCAGAGGTGGGATAACACTAGCGAGGTGTCTTAGGTGTGGTTGATGAAATGCGGCTTCTGGGGTAGGAATTTCATTCCTGTGACTGGGTATTTGGTCACATTCAATGAGCGTTGGTAGAGGTATTTCAGTCTTCCCATTGATAGGAGAAGCAATGAATCCCTGGGCTCTTCTGCCGCTAGTCTCTATGCGACCTGAGCAGGTGTTCAAGGTGTAGAGTTCTGATGGTCCATTAATTCCGAAGGCTTCAAAGAATTTGGTTCCTGCCAGGGACCGGTTGCTTTGGTCGTCTATGATGGCATACACCTTCATTGCCTTTTCTGGATGTCCCTCGGGATAAACCTTGCTGAGGCATATTTGGGCACAACATTGCTGTGTTTGGCCCTCTCCACATACCTCTGAGCATGAGCAGGAGACGGCTGTGGTGGTGTCAGTCTGATTCTTGGGCTCCCCGTCATGACTTGGAGTGGGAGTGGTGGTGACTGCAGCCGGTGTGTCTCTAGCTAGCTGGGTTGGGTGCATGGCTGAAACGTGTTTTTCACTATGACACTCCTCACACTTGACGATGGATTTACAGTCCTTGGCCATGTGCTCAAGTGATGCGCAGCATTTGAAACAGATCCCAAGCCCTGTGAGGACTTTCTTGCGCTCCTGTAGGGTTTTGGATCTAAACCCTCTGCACTTGTTCAGTGAATGCGGTTTTTTATGGATGGGACATTCTTGATTGAAAGACTTATCTTGTGATGAGATGGTGTTCTCTTTATCTGTGCGTGCTGCAGGTGATGGTAGCTCAGTCTTGCTAACACTCACAGTGTTCTTAATGTCTCTGCGTTTGTGTATGGCACCTTCATACCTTGATGATGATGTTGCAGCTGCCGAAGTATTGAACTCTAGGAAGTCGAGGCTGGGGTCGTTCCTCATCTGGGCCTGCTCGTCGATGAACTTGCAGAACTGAATAAATGGGGGAAAGGTGACGTCATGCATTCTTTTGTACCTTGAGACTGACCTTGCCCATTTCTCCTGCAGACTGTATGGCAGCTTCACCACGATTGGGTTCACTCCATGGGCTGTATCCAGGTAGCACAGCCCAGACAGACGAGGATCTCTTTTGG